>NW_007378412.1:8698-11504 GCF_000475195.1 Diaphorina citri | reverse complement strand
ACCCACTTGTGGAAAATTCTTCTACTGTTAACACAAAAAATTCACGGATTTTTTCGATTTTTTCTTTACTTACAATCTGTCGGATTTCCGGATGATAAGGACCTATCCCTTGTTACAGCTTCCCTCTATCAAAACCTCTTTATGAGTTTGGGTCTTTCTTCCTGGCTTTACCTATTTTATAATTAATGCGTTTGTTTAATTCTCTCAGACTCTAGATTTATTTCTCGTCTCAGGCTGGATGATTTTATTTATTACATTCTTGTTGAATTCTCTCAGACTCTACACGGGGCAGAGATGTATGGGTCCCGTCTCAAAGTGATGGAGGCAGATCCCCCCAAGGGAGATAGGAACAGGAAGAGGCAACGTCTGGATGACTAGACAGTACCCGGTTCATTATAGTCGTGTGCCATTGTGATGTCGCCCCTGAGTGAAGGTAAGTCACTTGTTTGCTTGTTTCTTTTCTGTTACACCCTGTTGGGGAATCTATACAATGTAATACAGTAAAATATACCTTGTTTACACTCTCAGTTTTATCGTAAAGTTGAAAAATCTTTCTGTCTTTTTAAGGTAACCTTGCGGTGAATAAGGTTATGTTGGATTTGTACCAATTAAAAACCACCTCCCATTTGCCAGTATAAGACTGAAAAGTCTTTTTAACACCATAGTCTAAACAAGGTCTTGTGGGAATAGTTCACATTTTTTCCTTCCTTTCAAGGAAGGATAGAATTGAAATAATTTCACGTGATATGCCAGATGCATCAGTTTTGTAATGGATAAAGTTACCATCCCGATACTGTTGATATGGAGCTTTACAAAGTCTTTTATTATAATGAATACGAATAGCATAGGTCAAATATTCTTTCGGTTAGAAAATGGTAAGTGTTGTGTTGCTTGTATCTATTGAATGATGTTCTTGTGACTTGTCAAATTGTTTTGGTTTGGTGATTTTTCCTTCCTTCCTAGCAACATCGATTGTAGTTACGTGCTTTTCTTAGACCCGGTTTCCGACAAACCGAAACTCTTTCGGAGTATTCAGGATCGGATATTCGAATTCGGATTTATGTCACAGCTCTAACCGAAACCCAAAATTGTTTTGACAAAGAGACATCACCAAATTCACCTATTCATGCATGTTTTGTTTGTTCTTTATTTTGCAGACACAATACGTTAGGTAGTACGACTCTCTACTTCTACTACCTACCCGTACGGAACGCGACCTCAAACAAAACTATTTATATGCTCAACCTAACACTACATGCCCCGAATCTCAAACTAAACTATCTGGCGAACCTAAACCTGAATTATGTGGTAAACCTAAAACTGGATATGCTGGACCTAAAACTAAACAAATATATGCCAGACCTAAAACATATAAAATACATTATGCTGAACCTCAAACTAAACTACATATCTGGCAAACTTAAACTTGAATTATACAATACACGTATTTGGCGAAAAAAAAAAAAAAAAAAAAAAAAAAAAAAAAAATGCAGCTGCTGTCAAAAGGTAACTATTGAACCATTTTTCAACCTTTTTCCAAGATAGTAATCCAGTTTTGATTGGTGAAATGGTAAAATGTGACATAAAAAGTGTGAATTTCTTGGAATACCACCCACAGGCCCCAAGAGCAAGCATTACGCGATAGCCCCCACACGGGGGTCCCCGGGGGGCCTAGAGGGGGTCGGGGGAAGGGTCACGACATAATTTTATCATCGCCTAACACGACACGGCGGCCGATAAAATCTTGGCTCCTGACTTGGTGATAATGTGAGGGCGGTCTTAACACGATAACGAACGACGAGACAATTTATGTGTTCCCACACTATTAGCGAAAAATGAAAATCAATTTAACGTTTTACAAAAATATAATAGAGAAACAGATGATAATGTTGATCAAAATGCACGACTAGGTGTGAGATTAGCTCTATAAAAACAGCTTGAGGTTTTTTTTTTTTTTTACTGTAGAGACTGGTCAAATGGTTTTTCCGCCGTAAAGGGTTGACTGTCTTCAATAGTTCAGAAAAAAATGACGATTTTTTCATCTGAATAACTTGGAGGTACAAGATGAAGAGAATGAGAAGAAAAAAATCTGGTGTGAACATCACACAACTTTCCTTATCCTATTAACTGATGGTTATTTGGGTGTTCTTCTATAGTAACTTTCACAATATCTCGAACCGTTTAGTCAGTATAGCTGAAAACCGCCAAAAAACGGTCGAAAACGCCAAAAAGCGGGTAAAATACCGCCAACCGCAGCACCTATCTTAACCAAAAGTTTTGTGTTACATTCTTATCACATTTGTGGACTACATACCAAATTTCAAGTCTCTAGCTTATACCGTTCCCGAGATATTGTTAAATTACACCGAAAACCGCCAAAAAGCAGTAAAATGCCGCCAAGCGTTACACCGGTCTTAACCAAAAGTTTCGTGTCGCATCCTTGTCACATTTGACAGCTACATACCAAATTTCAAGTCTCTAGCTCTTACCGTTCTCGAGATATTTTGTTTACAGACAGACACACACTTTGACGGACCAATGGCTGAAACTTTGGATTTAGGCTCTAAGGACCTCAAAACGTGTTTTGGCACTAAAAACTGAACATCGAAAATTTGACCCGATTACATTACTTTCCTTCCCATAGGATAAGGAAAGTAAAAAGGTGATTTAGTCACAAATACCACGTTGAGTCAGAAAATTCGGACCAACAACTTTACTCACCTATACTTAAAGTAGGTAGCTTAGGTATCTACCTATACTTAATGCCATTTAAGTACTAGATATCACAAGGAAAATAAAAAAAAAA
>NW_007378412.1:0-8456 GCF_000475195.1 Diaphorina citri | reverse complement strand
ATGAGATTCCAATTAATTTATCGGGTATAAGGTGTGGCGGTTATGGAACACGGGATAAAACAGGCTAGGTGAAATTTTGTAGGGGTAACCTGCACATCAGATTCCCATTATCCATTTTTGCTTGACGATTTCTACATGTCTTTTTAATACCGATGTTTCCCTAAACTTAGGATCCACCCATTTAAAGCCTCAATACGGTTTTTAAGGTTTGGAGCGGCTTGATCGAGTAACCTTTTATCCGAAGAAGCATACAGAAAGAAGGAGACCGTACAAAACCCCTATGGTTGGGTGTTTTGGTCAGCCCTGTATCGCGGTAAGGACCTAGTAGCGAAGAACCCCAACTAGGGTTTGGGAGTGCTGACTTCCCCCCTTTTTACCACCTTTACCTGTTTTTTTTTTTTTTTTAATTATAAATTTTTCCAAACCACCCTGTCAAGTTCACAATTGGCGGTTGACTTCCTAAAAAAAAAAGTTAGTCTGAAATAATTTTCGACCACTAGTTAAAGAAGAAAATTTTAAACCCGCAAAGACATTCCAGGGAATTCGTACAGTAAAACCTTTGGGTAAACTTCAACCCACAGAGTTTTAAAATGGGATGGGACAGAGTTCTTAGATAGGGTTGGGTTTGGAATAATAAAGAGTCCACTTGACCGCGACTTTTACCACGGAAAGGAATCGGTCCCACGTTTTTTTTTTTTTTTTTTTTTTTTTTTTTTTTTTTTTTTTAGGCTCGTTAAGAAAGTTCAAAACAATTCCTAAACCCTAGTTTTAAATTAGGTTTTATATCCCTTGCGTTAATAATGTCCCCTAATATTACCTGGGGTTTTGTCATTTTGTTTGTGGTCAAGCTCAGGGTCACTAATTGGTTCAGGTCCCTGTTAGAAGCTTTGGGGTTTTTACCAACCTAAGGTTGGTTCCCCTGAATGAAAACGACCCGGTTATTTCCTGGGAAACTAACCAAACGGACACTAAGCCCCGTTCTTTAAAGGAGGTAAAGTTAAAGAAGGGTGTCGAAACCGACGGAAGGCTACAAAACCTCTTAGAAATACATCCGGTGACGGACAACTAACCTTTTTGTTGTCAGTGTTAATTCATCCATGAACACCGTCTTTCCAAAGTACCCAGGCACCCCTTAATAACCCCCGATGGGTTTTCCCCTTGACCCGGTGGCGGGGTTTACCTCGTCACCTGGTCTCACAAAAAATAATAATCCCCCAATCCAATTTGTGGGTTCTTCCCCTACCAAAAAAAGTGTTAATTTCGTCACTAAACACAATACTATCACAAATGGCAACTTATGTGTTTTTCCCTCCGAAAAGAAGAAAGGGTGGTGCCTACACCTGGAAAGACGTACCCTTTTGTAAAGAATCGACCCATTACCCCGGTTTATAAATTCATCCTAGAATCATTTACCCATACAAAGTCCTTGCCTACCTAAAACCAAATCCAAAGAAACCTCCTGGACAACGAAAGATAATGAAATGGTTTCATTGGATAGTTTCCCTTTCCTACAAATTTAACACAAATACCTTTGTAATTTTTATGGAGCAGTTTTTTTACTCAAACAAAGAGAGATGGGGTTTCATACATTACACTTAAAATCCTTTTCCACCCGAACAAGTATCCTTTCAGTTGTAGATAGTTTTTTTAACGATATTGGGGTTTTTTTCCCTTCGACAAGTTGTCTTACTCAGGTACCTTACCTCGGTCACCAATAACAAATCCCAATAGAATCCTTTACGAAATCCTACCGTTTTTACTCGAAAGTCGTTAACCTCCCACGTCCAACTGGTCTCAGCATAATAATAAATCCCCCCAAACCCAATTTGGTGGTTTTTATTCCCTCAAACAGATTAGAAGCCGAAGACTTGGTCCAATGAGTTTTTTATTCTAGAGGTCGGCAAATGAAGAAAAGGAGGCCCACAAAAGACCCAGGCAAGGTCGTGTAGCCCTTCAAAGGGGACCCCTACCAAAGGGCTTGCCCCCTCCCTTCGGGACTGCATTGTCTCCCAGTAGTAGTCCACTGTCAAGGAATGAGCGGTTGGGTTATTACTTTTGTCCAAGCGCCCCTCACCTCCCACCAAGTAGGCTAACATAAGCTGCCCCTCTCGCTAGGGTTAACCCACCAACTAACGACATTCCAACGCTAGGGTACCCAAATTGGCTAGTTCATGTAACGTTAGTGTATTGTGTGATTGCGCCGATGTAATTACCTTTAGTGATTGTGTGAGTTGGCTATTAAGTTAGAACTTAAAACAAGAAGAGGGGGGGGAACGAGTGGAATAACGGTCTCGCACTGTCCAATCTTGCAAACTTGTTTGGGGTTAAAAATCAAATTAAGTTGAGAAAAACAATTTATTTTTTGAAGAGGTTTCATAGGAGGGAACTGCCTAAAAAGCTGGCGTAAGTTCGCTTATTGTTCCCGGAAATCAAAAGAGGAGAAGGAAATCAGGATAGGAGGAAAGGCTGGCATGTTCCCAGAACGAAACCCTTATGCCTTAGGATAAAATCTCCGGGGGGGAGGGGGGAATCAACCCACAGGGCACTAGCCGGCTTACAAGGCAGACGCGGCTACCAATCAAGCTATCCTAGTCTGGCTAAGCAAATACAAAGGGTATTACTTCCTCTTAAGATTTGAAATTACCCTTGCCCACAGGTTCACATAGTGAAGAGCAAAGAGACAATGAAAGCAAGGGGGAGCTGGCGTACGTCAAGTATTTCCAAAATGTCGCGTGCGGCGCCGGGCATATGAAGACGCTGTGACAGGAGTTACAACGGCCGTGCTTTGCGGCGCCCGCCGCCGATGATAAGAACACATTCGGATCAATCCATATCTTGACTACGTAAGCATGATTAAGTTTGATATTTAAGGGGGCCCGTTCAGAAAAAATCGTGTCGTGTGTAGGGTGGGGAAACACTCTTGTTTAAAATTACATTGCCTACAGGACATTCAAAAAATCTCGTGTGACATCCACGACTTTCCTTTCTATTGAATGAGCTCGGTATTTGAGTGTTCTTTTTACCTAACTTTTACAAGTATCTTATAACCGTTTTTGTTGCTATAGCTGAACAACCCAAATCGGTCGAAATCTGCTCGCAAAGCGGCTCAAATACCGCCAAGCTGCCAGCAACCATCCGAACCAGACATTTGTGTTGGCATTCCTTGTCACAATTTGTGAACTACAATACCCAATTTCAGGTCTCTAGCTCTTACCGTTCTTTGTGTGTTGTTCAAGGGAATATTTTGGTTTACAGACAGACAGACAGACGGACGACAGACAAGCACTGACAAGACACACACACAGCACACCACACACACGCGACCAATGGCTGAAACTTTGGATTTAGCTCTAGGTGACCTCAAAACGTGTTTGTGCATAAAAACTGCCGATCCAGAGCAAATTGTGACCTATACATTACTCGCTGTGCGCTATAGGATAAGGAAAGTAAAAAAATTCGGATGAAAACACATGACTGTGGTTGGGAACAGGTCTTTATGTCCGCTGTCTCGTTCTCTCTCATCTGATGACAGACATACTACGGGATGGGCATGCTTCTAGCCACAGACTATACATGTCCAATGGCGTAGCAGTGGTGGTGTCATTGCCTAAAGAAATTAAAACGGCCGGTAAAAAACCCACTCATCCTTATTTTTATGCCTTGCTTATCTCGTGGGATGTTTATAAATGTTGCTGAAAAAACGATTTTTAATTTTATTTTCGGTAGAACCTGGAGACTTTTCTTCTCATCCTAGCGAGGTTGAATGGGGCTGCTAGAGCACTTTAATTCCAATAAAGAAGTATGGCGGTATTAAGAACTCTTTAAAAGTACCAAAGCGTGTTATGATTAGGTATTATCAATAGCCCCCTTTTTTGTCTCTATTTTTCAATTTCATTGTGTTATTACCTAATTGTAATGTTAAAATGTTCAAAATAAAATAAAGTAACGTATTGTCAAAAAAAAAACAAAAAAAAAGTAGTAAACCTCTTCTCGGTTCCAGTCGTACGGAGTCAAGGTTCGATGGGGCCTCTTCAGTTCACGTGGGTCCTTGGTGATCGTCATCAACAACTACCCCAATCCCGAGGCTTCACCCAAGCTGGTGCGTCCTTGTTGTATGAGTTGCTGAAGCCTAGTGACTACTATGATGGGTTGTTGGAATAGCTGCCAGACTGGATGTGATTGCGATCCTATACGCTGACAGGTAAGAGTGGTAGTGATTCAAAATGCAAAATTTTGTCCAAGTTGTTTTTATCCTACAGTTATGTGTATGTAGAGGAACCTCAATACCACGACAAAATTCTCTTATCAAAAGAAAGGTTACTCAAGTTTCGAACTTTCTTCGTTTTGTTAATAACCTTATATCAATTCTATCACTGGTTCCTCGATTTTTTACACTCAGAGCCCTTCCAGCCATGAAACGGATCATTCCTGGAGATAGTGCGGGCTCCATTACCTTCGCATAAGGGAGTGAAATTACCTGTTCTTCTTAAAATTAGGACACCTTTGGAAGGAAACCTGCCTCTTGAAAAGAAAAGGGGAGAAAATTAAAGGAAAACAAAACTTTTTTTTTTTGTTAAAGCGCTTTAACTACAAGTCATTCGCGCTGGCTTCTTTATTAGGATTAGGTTGTAAACACATTCAACTACTATTTTAGGGAGATTCAAATAGTTTCTCAACGGTAATCCCGTCATCATCCAGTGAAGGAATCCCGTGGAAGGGCTGGATGGGACTTGGTTTGTTTGGTTCGTTCATTTAATCAATCCTCTAATACAGTGTTTCTCAAACCTGTCTGGTGCGTCGGCACCTCTGGAGTGTGCTTACGTGTGCTGCGAGATTTTTTTTTCTTATTTTTTGCCCGGGAAAGATGGGAGTTTAAGGAAGTGTGCACGGTTTACGACAACTTTGAGAAGCAACTGCTCTAACTCACACCCTTTTTCCTCTCAGGTTGTACCGTGGGAGGTCAGAAAATCTCTGTTCAATACACGCCTCCCCTCAGTCGGAGCCTATGCCCGGAACAAGTTGTCACGTTTGGCCTATCCCCGCCGGGCATTACCCATGGTGGTCGGTACCGGACTTCAGCTACGCGGCTGCCACGGAATGGCGCTCGGCGTTTAAGGACGGCAACGCGGCCCCTGTCGTGGTGGGATAGCAAGGGAGCGTTGCGAGTCGCTGGACCACCAGCCGCTGGCCCAGGGCGACGACTCACGTGCTCAGATCCGGGCGGGGACTTGGCTAAGTGAGCCTTAAAAAATTAGCAGCAAATTATATACTAATTGCCGACATTTTATCTTTCTGTGCAACATAACATACGAAACCACCAGACCTCCTCGGATCCTCTCGCTCAAGAATTGTAAACGTCAAAACAACGGTCAAGTGTTGCCCTACTTGAAAATTAATTTTTAAGTGCGTGGTGTAGACGGTGGCATTAATACCAAAAGAACAAAAAGAAAAATAAGACGGCTTGTTAGACTGCGGTTAGTAAAAGGACTTTTCAGTCTGTATTCCTGGCAAGTAATAAACTGAGTTTGAGATATCACTTGATCTTATTCCGATCCTTTGAATAATAAATTAACTCAAAAACAGAACATTACCTGTCAACAAAACAAAACAGTCTGCGCAGAGACCGGCGTGTATTTAAATGATTTTTGCTAAGAACCAAATACTCAGTGTGCAAAACAATTACAATACAAAATTAAGTCAGTCTCTGTGTGGATGTAACGAGGATGATGATAGATACTAATATTAAGATGTTGGAAAAAAGGTGGACTTGTGTATGCTGTGAGCTTACTGATTTACTTTATTTCTTATGTCTCCCTTCTGTAGTTTGATGCATAGTTTGACGCGGTTCTTTAACAGTGCTAGTATGACTTGGGTGTTTGGATCTGAATGGATCCAACTGCTGGGGGGATGATTCATTCTGCAGTGTTTAAATTACCCTCGGTCAAAACCTTTGGCTCCCTCCAACTCCGAAGTGGCGAAGACGGTAAGTAAATCGTATATCCAAATCCCCTTTACACAAGATCCCCTTTTGTTTCCTTCTTCTTTTCCTCTTTTTCGGGTGTCTGTCATTCATCTCGTTAGATCCGCAGCAGACTGACTTTTTTCTTGGTTTTGTTTTTGGAGACTGCCATTGTGGTTCTAGCGCAAACATTTTAAAGGTTGCATGCCGTTTTACCTCAACTCTCGCTATTTGGTGAAGGAAAATGTTCCCTTTTTTGAGTTTAATTTATTATTCTTAAAGAGGGACCTTTCAAAAGCAACCCAAACAAGTTACTACTTACTTGTGGAAGTACAGTTCCCTCTATCAAACCTCGTTGGGGGAAAAACTATACTCCTTCTTGTACTCCCTTGTTTTCCTCAGATTGTTCATCGTGTGTCAGCCCGGCTTACCTCCTCTCTACTCCTCAAAGATGTGTTCGGTAGATTTGGCTCCCTTGATAGAGTGTACATATTGCCCGGCAAGGAACTGCGGATATGCTTCTTATGCTGAATGCCTCCAGTGCGGGACCAGGCAATTCAGGTTAAGAGCCCGTTCTCCTTGTCGTCCGGGAAAAAATCGTTCCGTGCGTAGAGTGGGAACATCTCATTTAAATTACATTGTCTGCAAGGAGTTTCTTTTCGGACTCTATGTTTGGCTGGAGCGTGAAGGACAATTGCGGAGCTAACTCAACCCCCCGAGTAGCGCGACCAGTGGGTGCCATTACCAGTGTAAAATTATTTTAAATTGATTGAAAAGGGGCACTTAGTAATACTGCGATACCCCTTGTGAAAAATCGTTCCTACTTTAACACAAATAAAATTCACGATTGATTTCGATTTTTTTTTTTACTTACACTTCTGTCGATTTCCGGATGGATAAGACTTCCCTTGTTACAGTTCCCTCTACTCAAACCTCTTGAGTTGAGTTGGGTCCTTTCCTTCTGTGCTTTACCTATTTTTATAATTAATGGTTTGTTAATTCCTCTCAGACTCTAGATTTATTTCTCGTCTCAAGGGCTGATAATTTAACTTATTACATTCTTGTTGAATTCTCTCAGACTCTACACGGGGCAGAGATGTATGGGTCCCGTCTCAAAGTGATGGAGGCAGATCCCCCCAAGGGAGATAGGAACAGGAAGAGGCAACGTCTGGATGACTAGACAGTACCCGGTTCATTATAGTCGTGTGCCATTGTGATGTCGCCCCTGAGTGAAGGTAAGTCACTTGTTTGCTTGTTTCTTTTCTGTTACACCCTGTTGGGGAATCTATACAATGTAATACAGTAAAATATACCTTGTTTACACTCTCAGTTTTATCGTAAAGTTGAAAAATCTTTCTGTCTTTTTAAGGTAACCTTGCGGTGAATAAGGTTATGTTGGATTTGTACCAATTAAAAACCACCTCCCATTTGCCAGTATAAGTCTAAACAAGGTCTTGTGGGAATAGTTCACATTTTTTCCTTCCTTTCAAGGAAGGATAGAATTGAAATAATTTCACGTGATATGCCAGATGCATCAGTTTTGTAATGGATAAAGTTACCATCCCGATACTGTTGATATGGAGCTTTACAAAGTCTTTTATTATAATGAATACGAATAGCATAGGTCAAATATTCTTTCGGTTAGAAAATGGTAAGTGTTGTGTTGCTTGTATCTATTGAATGATGTTCTTGTGACTTGTCAAATTGTTTTGGTTTGGTGATTTTTCCTTCCTTCCTAGCAACATCGATTGTAGTTACGTGCTTTTCTTAGGCCCGGTTTCTGACAAGACGAAACTCGAGAGTTTCGGAGTATTCAGGATCGGATATCCGAAATCGGATTTATGTCACAGCTCTAACCGAAACCCGAAATTGTTTTGATAAAGAGACATCACCAAATTCACCTATTCATGCATGTTTTGTTTGTTCTTTATTTTGCAGACACAATACGTTAGGTAGTACGACTCTCTACTTCTACTACCTACCCGTACGGAACGCGACCTCAAACAAAACTATTTATATGCTCAACCTTAACACTACATGCCCCGAATCTCAAACTAAACTATCTGGCGAACCTAAACCTGAATTATGTGGTAAACCTAAAACTGGATATGCTGGACCTAAAACTAAACAAATATATGCCAGACCTAAAACATATAAAATACATTATGCTGAACCTCAAACTTAACTACATATCTGGCAAACTTAAACTTGAATTATACAATACAGGTATTTGGCGAACATAAAACTATATATCTAGTAAACCTACAAGCCTACTACCAAATTATATGCCAAACCTCAAACCTAATACTCAATTAGGTAACCTAAAACTGAATGAACCTGAAGAACTACATGCCAGATTCTAACCAGAATCATGTGTTGAACTCTCTAAAATATGCGAATGGTAAACCTAAAACTGAATTATATGCTGAACCTCCAACTATATGCCAGACCTAAAACTGATTTTTTGTTGAAACCTAAATCGAACCGAAATAGCAAT
>NW_007378411.1:140741-161448 GCF_000475195.1 Diaphorina citri | reverse complement strand
ACATTTGCTTTGCTTCCTCCCAGTCTTTACTTTCTTCCTTATCTTAAATACTCAGTGTTCTTAAATGACTGAGTAGGTTTATTATTTTCCTAATTACTAATTACTTATGCAGTTTCTCTTCTCTCTCACTCTCTGTAGCATTTCTAACATGTACATTTTAATAAAACATCATTTACTTAAGTAAATTATAATTTGGCTGTTGGCTCCAAGTTTTATAGTTCAGAACTATAATCTAGATTGCCCTTCTAAAACTTATGGATATTTGGATATCTTACTACCCCAGGTATTTTTAAACCTATTATGTTTAGGTTGTACTAACCATACAGAAGTTTTTCAAGTTCAAATTCCTTAAGTATTTTAATAAATTTAATTTAGGTAATGGGTGAAACAGGTATCTACCTAGGTATACACATATTCAAGAAAAAATTGATAAAATAATGAAGGAAAATTACCTAATCAGATAGGATTTTGACATTACAAACAAACTGGGGTCAAGGAAAGATGAGTTGGATAATCCCCTTCTTTATTCCTGCAAGTCCTGAACCTGAAAGTCTCATAAATTTTATGAATGAAAAAATTAAGGAGGCAACAGAGAGGGGTAACACCACTTCAAGTCTTCTCTTTGATTTGAAGTTTTAAAGCTTTTAAAATATATCTGGACACACGTGAAGGAAGAATAAGAAAGATAATGAAAAGAGAAGATAGAAATGAGCTGTAGAAGTGAATTATTTTCTACACATGAGTAATTACTTATCAAGGTCAGTGAAAACTTAAGGTCTTGAACCCAAAGTAAGTGGGTATTACTTATGTCTAGGCAAATCATCTGAATCATGAATCACCTGTGGAGAAATTTGGAAAGTCTTTGCATTTTTTTGTGGACACAGCATCACAAAGAACCTCCTTTACTAATTTGTCAACTCTATAAATTTTCTTTTAACTCTAGTAATGCTGACACTGGTTGCTAGTCAATTTAGATACTCAAGTATCCACTTGGTACTCATTTGTCTTTCAAGGATGAATGCACCCCATTAATAAATGTGTGTTACCCCCTGAGAATGAAGAGAGACTGTCTGGAGATAGTCTCCAAACATGAAGGTTTTTTTTTTATTCTTAATCAATTGATTTTTTATTCTTAAAAGAAAGTTGAACAGTTCAAATATCTTGGAAGTATGATCTCAAATGATGGAACAAGTGGAAAGGAATTGAATAGAAGAATATAACTAGGAAGTGGCTTTTACAACATTGTGAAAGATTTGATGTACCCATAAAATGCAAAAAGACGATTTATCAAACCTACTTTGTCCCCATAATCACTTATGGTGTACCTGTTTGAAGCAATGTGACGAGCTTACCTGTTTGAAGCAATGTGACAAGCTTTGCTCATCCGCGGTTTTCATCACGTTATCTCTGTACGGTTTTGGAGAAGGTGATTTGGAGGTGGACCTGATGGATGAGAATATTCCAAAGAAATCAGTACCTGTTTGAAGCAATGTGACGAGCTTACCTGTTTGAAGCAATGTGACAAGCTTTGCTCATCCGCGGTTTTCATCACGTTATCTCTATACGGTTTTGGAGAAGGTGATTTGGAAGTGGACCTGATGGATGAGAATATTCCAAAGAAATCTTGCTTGATCGAACGCGCCCTTTTGGCCAGCCTGTTTTCCCCCTTGATTCTTGGGCATCGATCACTGGTGTCCTCCTTGATTCTTGGGCATCGATCACTGGTGTCCTGCTTGATTCTTGGGCATCGATCATTGGTGTCCTGCTTGATTCTTGGGCATCGATCACTGGTGTCCTGCTTGATTCTTGGGCATCGATCACTGGTGTCCTGCTTGATTCTTGGGCATCGATCACTGGTGTCCTGCTTGATTCTTGGGCATCGATCACTGGTGTCCTGCTTGATTCTTGGGCATCGATCACTGGTGTCCTGCTTGATTCTTGGGCATCGATCACTGGTGTCCTGCTTGATTCTTGGGCATCGATCACTGGTGTCCTCCTTGATTCTTGGGCATCGATCACTGGTGTCCTCCTTGATTCTTGGGCATCGATCATTGGTGTCCTGCTTGATTCTTGGGCATCGATCATTGGTGTCCTGCTTGATTCTTGGGCATCGATCATTGGTGTCCTCAAAAATGTTTTTATCTTGATATTTATCTGGGAAAAATGAAGAAAAATCGGATTTAAAATTGACAAAATCGTACTGTAAAATTTAATTATGTACTTGAATTAACAAGAGTTTATAATTTACAGACATTAGAAATGTCGAATGTTGAAGAGACAAAATGAGAACTTCTAAGAAAACCACTCAGCCGCCTCTAAAATACGATACAAACGAACGTTACCTATTTTATGTATTTTCAACAAATAAAATTGCATTTTTATGAAAGGTGCCCAAATCTTGGCTACAGCATGGCTTCTACGCTGCTACCTTACACTCGTAAATATATTCTTAACCTCTTCACATATCCGATGTTTTTTCGTATTTTGAAGAAGTGTGAGCTTAGAGAATTTAAAGTTTAAAGATCCAATATATAGCATCCTAGCGTTAATAAATACTAGGTGCATTTAAAGAGGGTTCTCCTTCTAGTATTTTAGATATGAGGTAAACAATTTGTACAAATCCTATTTCAGTAATGATTTCAGCCAGCTATTATTATAGGAAAGTGAATCAAACAAATTTAGCTAGACAAATTATCTGTCAAGACAAGATACATACTCGAAGCTGCTGAACTTCAGTTAATATTTATATATCGAGAACTAAAGTCACAAATACTGTTCTTACCAATTTCAGAGGGCTCCCCATCTTTCCCAGTCCATTTCATTCCAGAAAATTTATTTTTATTTTATACGAAACAACTCATTCAGTTCACCTTCCTCTCACAAAAATACAAAATTATTTTCCTAAACATCCACTTGCCCCGAAGACGACAAGTTTTATGCTAGTAAAATAAAAATGTTGTAGGTAATTAAATAAATCTTGTTAGATATAATACAGAATACTGTTGTACGAGTATTTATTGACTGAATGTTTATGTTTCTTGGTATATTTCCAAAAACATCGTCTAATCAGGGGGTCAGGGGGCTAGAGAAGAGAATTTCTTTCGACTGGCTGGCTGACTAGCTAACTATATTATTGAGGAGACACATTGTTATTGTTTAGTCTTCTAATTATTGAACATTTTGAGATCATTTACTGTGTGACAGAGAAATTTCCAGGGTGGATTGAAAAGAGACCGCACCATATATATCTCAAAAGAGAATGCACCATGGATCGAACCCGGGACCTTACCGCCCTGTATTTTCACATGAATGTTTATGTTTCTTGGTATATTTCCAAAAACATCGTCTAATCAGGGGGTCAGGGGGCTAGAGAAGAGAATTTCTTTCGACTGGCTGGCTGACTAGCTAACTATATTATTGAGGAGACACATTGTTATTGTTTAGTCTTCTAATTATTGAACATTTTGAGATCATTTACTGTGTGACAGAGAAATTTCCAGGGTGGATTGAAAAGAGACCGCACCATATATATCTGAAAAGAGAATGCACCATGGATCGAACCCGGGACCTTACCGCCCTGTATTTTCACATAACGTTATCATAGAAACTAGAAATGCAAGAAGAAAGCATCAACACTGTAGTGAACCCCAGCATTCACTCAGGAATGTCAGCCAACTATTCCTATATGTTCAACTTTGAAGACAAATTTCAGCACTTGGATACCAAAACATGGATGGAGAAAAATTGGACCATTGGATTTTGGTACTGTGGCATTTACATTTTGGTCATTTTTGGTGGCCAGCATTTGATGCAGAATAGACCTAGGTTCACTCTGAGGAAGGCTTTGATTGTCTGGAACACACTTTTGGCCACTTTCAGTATTATTGGAGCTTGCAGAACTGCACCAGAACTGATTCATGTTCTGAAGAACTATGGAGTTTATCATTCAGTCTGTGTTCCTAGGTAAGTTTCTACCGATATTTATTGTTCCCATTATAATTATAAGACGGTGTAAAAGGGTAGAAGAAGGTGTTGCTGTTAAAATTAGAACAAGTATACATTGAGCTTTTAAGTGTAAAGGATAAAGCATTCCTGTTAGATACCAATTTATTTGAGCCTTTTCATGTCTACCAGTAAGTAGGTACTCAGTCTGTGTTCCTAGGTAAGTTTCTACCGATATTTAAGTATTGTTCCCATTATAATTATAAGACGGTGTAAAAGGGTAGGAGAAGGTGTTGCTGTTAAAATTAGAACAAGTATACATTGAGCTTTTAAGGGTAAAGGATAAAGCATCATCCTGTTAGATACCAATTTATTTGAGCCTTTTCATGTCTACCAGTAAGTAGGTACTAACTTATTATTACTGAAGGGATGATTAAAAATATGACTCATACAGTTTCAAATGAAATATTTGAAAAAAAAAAAAAAAAATGTCTCAATTTTGTTATCAGAAGTTGGTATAGGTAGGTACCTCTTTATCGCCCATTGAATAGGACAATACATTATTTATTTTGATTGACATTTGCCTTTGCTTCCTCCCAGTCTTTAACTTTCTTCCTTATCTTAAATACTCAGTGTTCTTAAATGACTGAGTAGGTTTATATTTTCCCTATTACTAAATTACTTATGCAGTTTCTCTCTCTCTCACTCTCTGTAGCATTTCTAACATGTAACATTTTAATAAAAACATCAACTTTACTTAAAGTAAATTATAATTTGGGCTGTTGGCTCCAAGTTTTATAGTCAGAACTATAATCTAGATTGCCCTTCTAAAACTTATGGATATTTGGATACCTTACTAGCCTACCCACGGTATTTTTAAACCTATTATGTTTAGGTTGTACTAACCATACAGAAGTTTTTCAAGTTCAAATTCCTTAAGTATTTAATAAATTTAATTTAGGTAATGGGTGAAACAGGTATCTCCCTAGGTATACACATATTCAAGAAAAAAATTGATAAAATAATGAAAGGAAAATTACCTAATCAGATAGGATTTTGACATTACAAACAAACTGGGGTCAAGGAAAAGATGAGTTGGATAATACCAGTTTACCCAAGACCTATTCAGCTATGAATAAGGAACAAGGGGAGGGGGTTTTTTTTTTTTTTTTTTTTTTTTTTTTTTTTTTTTTTAGGGGTGATTTTTTTACCCAAGAAAAACAGGTTTTCCTTGAAAATTTACCTGTTAGGTGGGGGTGGATTGTAAATCAAGGACACTTTTTTCATTAGGTTAGCTATTATTATTAGGTAGAACTGAATGATAATAATAATAATAAAAAAAAAAACCTACCTAGGTACTTAGGTATATACCTACAAAAAATTTCGTACATGAAGACATTCTATGTTTACCTGTAATTATAACGGCCCCATTATTAATTCAACTTGAGTAATTATATATATAATGCAGGTGTTGTTGATAAAAAAGTATTTTCACAAGCAGGCAAAAAAGAAACGGGAAGGAACGGAGGAAAATAAGAAAACAAATAGGAAGAAAAAAATGGGGAAATGGTTTCCAAGTTTGCTCTCCTGTAATCTATTGTATTGAGAGTGTTCTCAATGTTTCCCCACATGACTATTCAAATCGATCGGAAAAAGTGCAGGTGCACTGACCCAAATTCGCCTAGACGAGGAAAATAGAGGTTACGTAGATACTCATCATTGAACATTTCCATTGTTCAATTCATTCATAACAATGTGCGCTTTTTATTGGCTCAAGGTACTTAGCATAATGTTGGTCTAGTAATCTAATTGTCGCGTGTGTGAGGACTGAGGACGAATGTAAAATGTGTCTCGGGGTCTTCCCTTCTCAGACAACCTTCGTTCTTTCCCTATAAAAATATTGACCCCGAGAAGTTAACCTCGAATTCGTCTTCATAGGAAGCATCTAAATAAATTATTAAGTACAGCCGTTAATAGCCCACTTAAATAGGTAGAAAACTACATGAAACAATTTGAATATGGAGCTTAGGTGTAAAACTTAGTTTGAAGGGGCTTCAAGTCCCAGTTGTGACATGTGAAAAGAAAAACACAAGATATTAATTCGTCTTCATAGGAAGCATCTAAATAAATTATTAAGTACAGCCGTTAATAACCCACTTAAATAGGTAGAAAACTACATGAAACAAGTTGAATATGTCGATTATAATGATATGGAGCTTAGGTGTAAAACTTAGTTTGAAGGGGGTTCAAGTCCCAGTTGTGACATGTGAAAAGAAAACAAGATATTTTAGACCTCGAATTAAAGGTTTTAATTGTCAAGAATTTTGCCATATCGGTTGAACAGTTTAGTTAGACTGAATCAGACTGAAAATATTAGGACTGGCTCTGATTAGAAATCAGGACCAGGCTACTGGCTCTTTCAAGCCGATGGTAGTCAACTCGAAGATTACCACATTCACCTCATCCTTCAGAAATCGGTAATATAATCTCTGAGGTATGCAGGGGGTCTTCTATTTCGTACTGGTCGATCGTGTACAACTGGAGGTTGAGGTGGCTCTGGAGGAACTTCTTCTTCTTTCTCTGGTTCTCCAGGTTGATTTTCAAGTTCACCAATATCATCAGGCTGTTGCAGAGTTGGATCAAGTTGTTGTAGGGGTGGTTAGGTCGATCGTGTACAACTGGAGGTTGAGGTGGCTCTGGAGGAACTTCTTCTTCTTTCTCTGGTTCTCCAGGTTGATTTTCAAGTTCACTAATATCATCAGGCTGTTGCAGAGTTGGATCAAGTTGTTGTAGGGATGGTTGAATTTCAGTAGAACCAGGAGGCGCAAGGTGCCGTGTAGAGACAGTAGTTCTTCGTCCATCGGGTAATCGAACATGAGCATATTCATCATTTGCTTCCAATAGTTCTACTTCTTCAACAAGAGGGTATCTACCTCATGTAAGTTCAGTGAGTACAGAATTTTCAACGTTATCGATTGTAGGTACCTACATAATGAAAGCTGAAAAAATGCTGCGTACAGTATTTTTTTAAAAAGGTCTTTGTTTTGAAAATACTGACTGTGAGTTTCCTAATGCCTCAAATTTTGCATTTTCCCGATGGAATTTCCAGATCGAATAATTATGTAAATTATGAGATCTTTCTATACTTGTTTCGTCGAAAACATAATATATGAGAACTTTTTATTCTTGTGGCTTCATAAGAGGCTTATTTTAGAATGTAACTTGAATTAACAAGAGTTTATAATTTACAGACATTAGAAATGTCGAATGTAGAAGAGACAAAATGAGAACTTCTAAGAAAACCACTCGGCCGCCTCTAAAATACGATACAAACGAACGTTACCTATTTTATGTATTTTCAACAAATAAAATTGCATTTTTATGAAAGGTGCCCAAATCTTGGCTACAGCATGGCTTCTACGCTGCTACCTTACACTCGTAAATATATTCTTAACCTCTTCACATATCCGATGTTTTTTCGTATTTTGAAGAAGTGTGAGCTTAGAGAATTTAAAGTTTAAAGATCCAAGATATAGCATCCTAGCGTTAATAAATACTAGGTGCATTTAAAGAGGGTTCTCCTTCTAGTATTTTAGATATGAGGTAAACAATTTGTACAAATCCTATTTCAGTAATGATTTCAGCCAGCTATTATTATAGGAAAGTGAATCAAACAAATTTAGCTAGACAAATTATCTGTCAAGACAAGATACATACTCGAAGCTGCTGAACTTCAGTTAATATTTATATATCGAGAACTAAAGTCACAAATACTGTTCTTACCAATTTCAGAGGGCTCCCCATCTTTCCCAGTCCATTTCATTCCAGAAAATTTATTTTTATTTTATACGAAACAACTCATTCAGTTCACCTTCCTCTCACAAAAATACAAAATTATTTTCCTAAACATCCACTTGCCCCGAAGACGACAAGTTTTATGCTAGTAAAATAAAAATGTTGTAGGTAATTAAATAAATCTTGTTAGATATAATACAGAATACTGTTGTACGAGTATTTATTGACTGAATGTTTATGTTTCTTGGTATATTTCCAAAAACATCGTCTAATCAGGGGGTCAGGGGGCTAGAGAAGAGAATTTCTTTCGATATTTTCAACAAATAAAATTGCATTTTTATGAAAGGTGCCCAAATCTTGGCTACAGCATGGCTTCTACGCTGCTACCTTACACTCGTATATATATTCTTAACCTCTTCAAATATCCGATGTTTTTTCGTATATTGAAGAAGTGTGAGCTTAGAGAATTTAAAGTTTAAAGATCCAATCCTTTGAAAACTGCCAGCTAGCTAGGCTGGTTAGGTAAAGCTGTTCTCCTACCTGTTTATAATCCCACAACCAGACACTAGTTTACTGCCAAACATGGAAATCGAGTAAAATGGGCTACTTGGAATTGTCATTCAAAAAGCTAGCGATCCCATGCTTGTACTGTATAGTAGCGTACTCTATAGGTAGTTTGGTGAACTAATAGTTGCTAGTTTGCACACTAATCAAGTTCAGCGCTGTATTCGTAACTGATAAGAGAGAGGGGAAATTCAAATTTGTTATGGCGGAGTGGGGTAGATCGGTAGATGCATTCTTGTATTTCTTGTTCATCTTGTTTTCTTTTTCATTCAGATTCTATTCGTTTATTTTTTTTTTTACTTTTTCTTTCATTTATTTACCTACCTGTTCGTTTATCAAGAGTACAGTCGGTTAAGTTGAAAGTTATCAGTATATCAGTCACAGATCACAGTTAACTAATAAACTATGAGCTGCTAACTAGAGGTACCAGGTACCTAGAGCTCTAATCTCTGATATCCAAGTTCTGAGTACTTCTGAGAAGATATTGAACTTTCTTTTAATAATCTATCTTCTGGAATCTGACCTATGCCCAGTTCAAAGTGCCTTCATAATTACTTGTAGTGTAATAGTATAAATAATGATTTAGTTCTAAATAGGCAAATTTTTCCAGTTAGTCTTGTATTTTTTTTCCATTTTTACCAGTTCTAATTTGTTAGTTTTCTTTAAATAATGATTTAGTTCTAAATAGGCAAATTTTTCCAGTTAGTCTTGTATTTTTTTTCCATTTTTACCAGTTCTAATTTGTTAGTTTTCTAAAGTTATCAGTCACAGATCACAGTTAACTAATAAACTATGAGCTGCTAACTAGAGGTACCAGGTACCTAGAGCTCTAATCTCTGATAGCCAAGTAGGTTATTAAATCATGTACCTAGTTACTTGTGCTTGAGTATTTTTCCATTTTATTTTCTCTTGGAAAACTGGGAAAACCTCAAGTTGTAAGTGGAAGCCATAAACCAAGTAGAGAAGATAGAAAGAAGGTGATCCAGTTTCTCTGTTATGCACCATTTCCATCATGATAATCAATACTTACAATGGCAACTTTATCCTTTATCAGTTGTTATCGCATAACAGAAGTGTAAATTAGGAGAGGTCTTATAATATACCGAACTATTTCCCTATCTCTCTCTCTCCGTCCACCTCCCTGTTACTTGCCTCTTTTATAAATAAGCTCTTAAATAGATATTTTTCTTTAATTAAGACCAAAAACAAGGGGGGGAATCTTGTCTGAATATCACACAACTTTCCTTATCCTATTGAATTATACAGAAATCCGCCAAAGTACCACCAACCGTTTCACCGATCTTAACCATAACTTTCGTGTTGCATCCTTGTCACATTTGTGGACTACACATCAAATTTCAAGTCTCTAGCTCTTACCGTTCTCGAGTTATAGGGTTTCGTTTCTCGCGTAATACAATACGCTAAATTTTATGACCTGACCCGGATTCGAACCACTACACCACCGAGGTTGGTCTCAGGAAACTGGAGCATTCAACGTCAAAAAACCACTGGTCGCCTACAACATTTCACAAGTTTTGTAGAATAGACCTTATTTATCCTGCTGGAATAGGACTGAAAAGTCCCTTTTCCCCCCGCAGTCTAACCAAGGTCTTATATATTTGATACATTATGGGGAGTATACATTTTACAAGATAAACACCCTGATTAATTTAGAAAATCCACCGAGGTTGGTCTCAGGAAACTGGAGCATTCAACGTCAAAAAACCACTGGTCGCCTACAACATTTCACAAGTTTTGTAGAATAGAATATACCTTATTTATCCTGCTGGGATAGGACTGAAAAGTCCCTTTTCCCCCCGCAGTCTAACCAAGGTCTTATATATTTGATACATTATGGGGAGTACATTTTACAAGATAAACACCCTGATTAATTTAGAAAAAAAAGGTAATAACAGTAATAAAAGGAAAAAAGAAGTCTCTACGCTTTTTGCGTAGCACAAAAGGTAATTAATTATTGGAATATTTTGCACATTAAAAAGTTATGTCTCTCGGTCCCGTGAAAATGAAATCCTCTGTTTTATGAGTCAAACGGTTATGGAATATTAGTATTATTAATTTATTATACATAGTATTAGTTAGTTCTCGTTAATTAACTACTCGTAAGTAAGTAGCTACTACAAATTACTAATGACATAACTCTAGGCAATTATGTATGGTGATTTGTATTTTTCCCATGTAATAATATGAGATAGTGTAAATTTTTCAAAGATATAAACAGAACTACATACTTTAATTAACTACTCGTAAGTAAGTAGCTACTACAAATTACTAATGACATAACTCTAGGCAATTATGTATGGTGATTTGTATTTTTCCCCATGTAATAATATGAGATAGTGTATTTTTTTCAAAGATATAAACAGAACTACATAGATAGGTATAAACAAAGCCATATTATAGGAAAAATGTACATTGTTCAATGTGTTGCAATTAATACATGTAAGTTCCTACGTTCCTACGTAACTTATAAAATTCACTTAAACAAAGGTTTAGTCATTTATAGTGTCAAAAATAGATGATAGAAAAATACAAAATTTGATTGTGTAGGTACCTACTTAAGTATGTCATGTACGAAAGAAGAAGAAAAGTATCGATCTACCTATTACATATATCAACATGTTGTTTCATTGTTTCGAACAATGGTCAGTGTAGTCCAAAAAATTTGGATCAGTAAAATCATTAGAATGGGTCAATGTTATGTTAAAAAACATGGTTTCTACTTAATATTCTAATTAGCTGTTTTACTGTTTTAACTGATAAGTCAGTTCTACCTATTACATATATCAACATGTTATTTCATTGTTTCGAACAAAGGTCAGTGTAGTCCAAAAAATTTGGATCAGTAAAATCATTACAATGGGTCAATGTTATGTCAAAAAACATGGTTTCTACTTAATATTCTAATTAGCTGTTTTACTGTTTTAACTGATAAGTCAGTTTTGGGCCAATGTTGGAGAGGGTTGATTCTACTTCTATCACTCTTTAAGTGAGTTTAAGTACTTTTTTGTGCCTAGGTATGTACTTATGTTTCTGTCATAATTTTTCTAAAAACGATATAGACTATTTACCAGTACTTACATACCTACGTGACGTGCCTATAATTTTCCTTTTTTGAGTTTTCAATGAATTTTAGGGCAAATCGGCCTGTGAGATGGCCTTGTACTAGGGCCATGACATGTGGATTGACACCTAGCAAATCAATATACGAGTTTGAAAATTATTAATTCCCAAATTTTATTGTTGTCAAAATATGTCGACACTTATGGAGGATTTTCAAAATTGTCTTCCTGTGTACCTACATACTTGATGAGTTGTTCTTGTGAATTCATAAATTAATTATTATTTATTTATTTTTTTTCAATAGGTAATTCAGTCATTATTAATTGAGAATTCATAATCTTCTTGTAAATTTATAAATTAGTATTAGTGTCGATATTAATTGGTAGGAATGGTAGGTACCCAATAATTCACAAGCTTCTCGTTAATTCGTTTATCTTGAAAAGCATGAAATAAGCATGAAGTGAGATATGTAAATTGTTACTGCAAGCATAAGTAACAAAACTAATGACAACTATTATGATGCAGTCTGTGTAGATTTTCCGTAGATACCAGGTACCTATCCCCTGTCAATCCTATTGTACAATAAATTGTAGGTACTACTCTACTCGTCTATTTACCAAATCTCATACTCAGTTCAGAAAGTAGCACTTAAGAACAAATGACTTGTAGGTATGTGATTTACGTCACTAGGCTAATAAATCGATTTAAACACGCGAAAACTTATGGCAAACAAATTACGGACAGGAAGATGTTGTACGGTTATGTGTAGGTACACGATTGTCAACTCATCATATCGTCTATTTGTTTTATAGAAATTGGATATGTTTTTTACTCTACTAAAAATCCCGAATTAAGAAAATTTGCTTCTATTTTTGCAATTTCATTAATGAGATTAAAAAAAAAACCCACACCACACCCTACTATGGCCTCAAACCGCTGACTGCAGGTTGCAAGACTATAATGATAACCACTGTAGGTAGTCAATACCATACCTCACGTTTCTTTGTGGGTCAACCCCTATCTAAAAGAACTATTGCGCAAGGGGGAAAACATATTGGGGGACCCAACTCCAAAGCAATGTTTGAACCACAGTTTACTACAGAGTCAAATATTCTAAGATTGTCGATCTTACGTTTGCTTTGAATGAAGATTCAATAATGAAATTATCTGGAAAACCTCATTAAATTTTTCCTCTATACGAGTATGTTGTTGTTTGCAAGCAAACCTGTTTTGAATGGAAAACCTAGGATATTCTCATTATGAATATCGTCTATTTGTTTTATAGAAATTGGATATGTTTTTTACTCTACTAAAAATCCCGAATTAAGAAAATTTGCTTCTATTTTTGCAATTTTCATTAATGAGATTAAAAAAAAACCCCCCACACCACACTCTACTATGGCCTCAAACCGCTGACTGCAGGTTGCAAGACTATAATGATAACCACTGTAGTCAATACCATACCTCACGTTTCTTTGTGGGTTAACCCCTATGGAAAAGAACTATTGCGTAAGGGAGAAAAACATTGGGACCCATCTCCAAAGCAATGTTTGAGCTACACAGTCAAATAGATTGTCGATCTCACGTTTGCTTTGAAGATTCAATAATGAAATTCTCTGAAAACCCACTTGTATAGTATATTGTCGGTTAATCCAAACAAACATGTTTTGATTGGAAAACCAAGAAGGATATTCTCATTACCTATGAAAGCTCTAATATGAAATTGATTTTCCTTTGTTTCAGTTTCATTGAAGATGACAAAGTTGCCGGTTTTTGGACCTGGATGTTTGCCCTTTCCAAAGTTCCTGAACTTGGTGATACTGTGTTCATAATCCTACGCAAGCAACCGCTGATATTCCTTCACTGGTACCATCATATCACTGTGCTCCTCTACACCTGGTATGCCTACAAGGAATATACCTCCTCAGCAAGATGGTTCGTTGTCATGAATTACTGTGTCCACTCTCTTATGTACTCTTATTTCGCTCTACGTGCCATGGGCAAGCGACCTCCGAAAGCATCCGCAATGATGGTAACCTCTCTACAAATTCTTCAAATGGTTATCGGTTCTCTAGTGAATATCTGGTCCCTGCAATACATCAATGCTGGACAACCCTGCAAAGTTTCTCATTTGAACATTAAACTTTCTTTGCTCATGTATTTAAGTTATTTCGCACTGTTCCTGAGGTTCTTTATCAATGCATATCTCAAAACGGGATCAGAGAAAGAAAAAAAGTTTTAAATACTCGAGGAAGATTATAGAATTTCAATGTCTGATGCAAAATTTGCATTTAATGATAATAATTTATTCAATGTAAGTAACACTGGAAATTTCCTCGGTTATTGATCACTCTCTTTGTAAAATTAGTAACAATGCATTCCTCAAATCAATGAAATTTCTTCTTTTTTTATGTAGAGTAAAAGTTTAGAAAAAGGTCTTTGTTTTGAAAATACTGACTGTGAGTTTCCTAATGCCTCAAATTTTGCATTTTCCCGATGGAATTTCCAGATCGAATATGTAAATTATGAGATCTTTCTATACTTGTTTCGTCGAAAACATAATTTATGAGAACTTTTTATAATTCTCATAATTTATGAGAAAACATAATTTATGAGAACTTGTGGCTTCATAAGAGGCTTATTTTAGAATGTATCATAATTATTATCTGGTCTATTAGTTACTCGTATGTACTTGATCACCTTCAAGTCCTATAGGTTGAGATGATCATTTTTTATCCCTTTTATGAGGTGTACACTTGGCGAAGCACAAACATACGCAATATGTTTTTTTTTTTTTTTTTTTTTTTTTTTTTTTAAAGGCTTTCACAATCTACTGTAAACTTAACATGGCTTAAATTTTACACTGAAAATAATTGCTAGATTTTAATTGGAAGGTGTCGTTAGATTACTATGTATTTAAAACTGATTTTTTTTATTTATTTTTAGTATAGACTCTATGTATGTAGGTACATTGCCCCACGTTGTACCTGTTGATGTAATTCGTTACATGTCTGTTGTGTAATTTTATTATACTTTGAACTTCAATGTGATAGATGTTACAATAGTTTCCAAGTATCTTTTCGATGCTGTCTTTTTTATATTTTATCATGTTACTTGACGTCAGTTTTTCGAACTCCTAAAACGAACTATCTATCAATTGAAAAGACTTTGTTTGAACTTAATTTACAAAAATAGCTTTTCCCTGCCTTATGATTTTATTTTCTGCTGGATTCGAAACCCCAAGTTTCCATAATACAAATGCGAATCCCATAATATACGATTAATCCATGGATTTTTTAGATTTTTATATGATTCATAATATAAAGTTTCTCTGAAATCTCAAGCTTATCTCAAAACATGGGAGTAGCAACTTTTTGAAAATTGGGATTACAAGCTTCAGGCAAGGTTGGCTCTCCTTACCGGATCAGCCTTTATTAACAGTTCGAAAACTTGTGCTGGCTGAAGCAACACTCAGTCCACCTATTAGTATACTTTACTGTGGATTAATTATAAATAAATATAAGATTAATAGGTATTACTTACATAGGTGATAAATCTAATTTATATATGTATTATAAATCTAGTATTTTATCCTTCTTTTTTAAAGGTATTTTATTGCTGGGGCAGAGGAAGAGATCCTATGATTTATAGGTAAGGTACCTCAATACCTACATTTGATCTAATATTCTGATTGAGATCATAAATCTGTACCTATTTAAATGCAAAGTTTTTGTTATTCTTATGACTGTTACTAAAACTTAAAAAGTAACAATCGAATTTAGTTTTAATTAAGTAGTAAATAATGTAGTGATTTAAATTTTGCTATTGTTTCTATTTTATCTTTTGATTCTCAATCTTTTTTGTCTTTTCTTCGTTTAATTCGAAGAAGAAAAAAATGCTCTCCTTGTAAATTGCAGCATGCATGTAATAGTTATGTTCTTGAATAATAATTATTATGCACTTGTGTTTTACCATTCTCTACCTCTAGTGTAGGTACAGTATACAATTCACTGAGATGTCCTTTTGTATCAGGAACTTTTCTACTACAGTCGGAGAAAAATAGATGAAATATACTAGAAAACTTGTTCCGTTTATAAATTTTTACATATTTTATAATAGGTAATCTTTTTAGAGCTTTCTTTTTCTTTACAAGCTAGGGTTTTTTTTTTTTTTTTTAACTTGGTAGAACTCCTTTTTTACTCCATTTACATTCCTTTGAAAAATTTCATTCTGCGTAATTTCCTATTAGAATTATACTATTTTATTTTGTTTACTATGTATTTTATTTTTTCTTTCTAGTTTTATTTTGACTGAAGTTTTAATATTATTTCTTTTGCCCTTTGGCAGTTTTGTTTAAACTAAAGAGGTTGGATAAACAGCGTTGTTATGTGGAATTTTCAGTTCTAACGCAGCAGGGCGGGCAGTATTTTACAAAGGTATAGGTCATTCCATATTATACGAAATTGAATTTATATGTTAGAACACATTTGGGAAATTAGTTATAATTAAACGATTGCTTTTAACCTTAGTTTTATTTCTTTAATTGTTGTACCTATCTTTCTCATTTATTGTATCAGAAAGTGTTGAAACGTGTTTACAAGATCTATTGTTTAATGCACTTGCTTGAAATGTGAAAGGATAAATATTACTTTGTTAAAATGTATATTTTTGGCTACATTTATTTTGTCATGGGAAATAAAACCGCTATTACCAGTCGGTGTGTATTTTTCAAGTTAATCGTAACTTGTTTTCTTTATCAATCTAGATAGGTAGTATTGTATTCCGAGACCATATTCATGACAAAGTCAAATAACGAAGCTGAACCTGACCTTTTGTTATTTGCTTGTTTTGTTTACGAGATTATCCATGCTGATTTTGATTTACAAGGTTAACCGCACAATTAAGTTTCAATTGTATGGATCTGGGAATATTTGGTTTTTGGTTACTTTTTTGCCTTCTCATATATGCACCCCCTCAATTAAGTGGGGAGTCACTTCTAAATAAGCACCATCCTTGTAGTATGGTTTTTCTTGCTCAATTGATAAGGAACATACCATGCTGATTTTGATTTACAAGGTTAACCGCACAATTAAGTTTCAATTGTATGGATCTGGGAATATTTGGTTTTTGGTTACTTTTTTTGCCTTTTCATATATGCACCCCCTCAATTAAGTGGGGAGTCACTTCTAAATAAGCACCATCCTTGTAGTATAGTTTTTCTTGCTCAATTGATAAGGAACATTACAATAATGCACCATTAATCAGCGGAGCGTGGGTTGAAACCCAGCCGAAATATGGAATTTCAATCGCTCACAGGTGTGAGCCCAAGCTATCTTTTGACGAGAGATTCTATGGCACTGTTGTTATTATTGTTGGGCTAATTATTTGCAACTGAGAAGGAGTGACCCTTTGCTTATTACATACCAATTGGTGAGTAAGAATACCTACCTAACCGAGAACCTAAAATACACAAGGAAAAAAGCAACAACCTACAGGTAGGTAGGTAATAAAAAAACACTCAATTGAGTTGAAACATTACGAGTAGGTAATCAAAGTACGTAAAAAAAAGACTTGTGTAAAGAATATGTGTAAAAAATCAAGAAGAGAAAGCGTACCTGTATTAAAATTTCCCATTTGTTCTATAGAGAGGTAATAAACATAAATTAAAGGACAAGACCACCTGATGGCTACACATAGTTATTCAGGAGTAATATTCAATGCATCAGTTAATTATAGACAAATTGTTGATAGGTACCAAAATGTGTAAAATTATATGGTCTTACCCATTACCTGCAATTGCTGTGATTTAAAGAGTGATTGTTTAACCAATGTTTAGCCTTCACTCAGCCAATATTAATTTATGGTAGCATCATAGTAATCAACTACTTATGTATGATGAGTTGACGATCGTGTACCTACACATAACCGTACAACATCTTCCTGTCCGTAATTTGTTTGCCATAAGTTTTCGCGTGTTTCGATTTATTAGCCTAGTGACGTAAATCACATACCTACAAGTCATTTGTTCTTAAGTGCTACTTTCTGAACTGAGTATGAGATTTGGTGAGAAGAGTAATAGTGATCCTTGGGGTACTGATTCAAGTTTGATATTTCGTATCTAATATAGGAGATCGCAATACCGGTTTTATGACCACGAGGAAATGAGCGATCTTTAAATACCTCTAATACTTACCATAACGTTAATGAGCACGTTTAATACAGCCAGGCAGGTACCTATAAAATTACGAGTATTCACAAAAGTTTAAAGCCATGTGGAGTTGTCAAACCTTGGGACTGGATTTACACAATAATGCACCATTAATCAGCGGAGCGTGGGTTAAAACCCAGCCGAAATATGGAATTTCAATCGCTCACAGGTGTGAGCCCAAGCTCTCTTGACGAGAGATTCTATTGCACTGTTGTTATTGTTGTTGGGCTAATTATTTGCAACTGAGAAGGAGTGACCCTTTGCTTATTACTCGTACATACCAATTGGTGAGTAAGAATACCTACCTAACCGAGAACCTAAAATAGGTACGCAAGGAAAAAAGCAACAACAACCTACAGGTAGGTAGGTAGTAAAAAACACTCAATTGAGATGAAACATTACGAGTAGGTAATCAAAGTACGTAAAAAAAAGACTTGTGTAAAGAATAGGTGTAAAAAATCAAGAAGAGAAAGTAGTTCTAGTGACACGAACACCTATAAAAAGTATTTAATTCCATAATGAGAAGGTGCAAAGAGGTCCAAATGATTTTTGAGGGTGTTGGAGGTTCTCTGGTAGAAATAGAGAGTTTTGAAAAGAGGCATTAGGCAATTCGTTATTGCAAGGAAGGATAAAAGGGCAAAGAGGAACAAATTAACTGATTAGAAATTACTATATTCCAAAATTCATGAGATGCATACAGGCCAAAAATTTAGGGGGCCCCAAGTAATTGCCTGGGGTGCTGTGGGATAAATTTTACGTTCATGAACATTCCATCGGTTGGAACGACTTGGGATATTTACTTACATACTTCCATGTCAAAATGTTTAATTTTTCTCATTGTTTTCCGTGTTACAGGAACTCCACTACAAAACAACCTCAGAGAATTATGGACTTTGCTAGAATTCGTCCAGCCTAATAATACTTTCGATTATGATAAATTTGACTCCCTGTTGCGAGGGAAATTGTCGAACCTTACTGAGGGCAATAGAAATTACTATATTCCAAAATTCATGAGATGCATACAGCCCAAAAATTTAGGGGGCCCTAAGTAATTGCCTGGGGTGCTGTGGGATGAATTTTATGTTCATGAACATTCCATCGGTTGGAACTACTTGGGATATTTTCTTACATACTTCCATGTCAAAATGTTTAATTTTTCTCATTGTTTTCCGTATTACAGGAACTCCACTACAAAACAACCTCAGAGAATTATGGACTTTGCTCGAATTCGTCCAGCCTAACAATACTTTCAATTATGATAAATTTGACTCCCTGTTGCGAGGGAAATTGTCGAACCTTACTGAGGGCAGTTTCTCTTTCACTGTCGTGGCTGAACAAATACCATTTAAAAAAAAAAAAAAAAAATATTATAATCAAACCAGGGACCTTTGGTGTGGGAAGGAAATGTGTTATCACTTTGACAACCATGCCCCAGCAATGTCTCTTTTCAATCAACCTTTGTAGCTCATTGAGAATCATGTTGGGCTATGATTGGTGGTTCCCATCCTTTTTCAGACTAGTACCCCTTTTCAAATTTCAAGTTTAGATATTACCCCCAAAATTAGTATAAGAAAAAGGTATAGAAAGGTATTATTAATAGGTATAGAAAGTAGAAAAAAAATAGTATAGAAATATTATGTTCTTACTTCTTTTTACCCCTTTGTAAAGTCAAAATGGTTCAATTGACCAAATGATTATTGCTAATAATTTTCTTTTCTAGCACCTATCCATTACAAAACTTCATCATTTATTTTTATTTTCTTCTTGTTTTAGATACTTGTACATAATGAACACCACTTCCAATAATGTGTAATCTTCATACAGAATCTTTCTCCAATTGAAGTAGGTAGCAAAAGTAGTATTCAGTTTTTTTACAAAGAGATTACATATATTGCAAAATAAAGAAAACATAACTGAACACAATGTCTAATATAAGTCTGAAAATGGAAGATAAGGAAAATGAATATAACAGAGAAAACCTAGGGAGCAATGATCAAAATGATGCTGATGACAAAAAAATTGACAAAGAAAATGAAGTTGACAATAAAACATCTGATGTACCAAATGTAGCAGAGATTGAGGTGTTCATAGAGCAAGCAGACAACAAGAGTTCTGATGAACAAAATAATGTAAATAATGAAGAGTCTGTGGAACAAACCACAGGAAATGAAGCTGACAACCAAGAATCCAAGGAGACACTAAACAAAGTTGACAACTCAGAGGCTAACGAAGAACAAGTTGAAGAATTGAAAAAAGCTTTGAAATTGTTGGAAACATGCAGTGATGTTTATTACAATAACCTACAAGTTGGTCAGCAGCCAAGCACATCAAAGTCAGGGAAAAAAGACAAGACAAAGAGCACTGAGAATCTATTATTGCTGACTGGTAGACTGAAGGACTATCAATTAGTTGGTGTTGAATGGTTGTGGTCTCTGTACTTTAATGGCCTGGAGGGAGCAATCTTGGCAGATGAGATGGGATTGGGTAAGCTGATTTTTTTTTCTTTTTTTTTAATTCTAATTTTATTCTATATCTGAAGTCTAGGTAAGGACTTTACCTTATTCTATATCTGGATTCTAATTTTATTCTTTGTCTGGAGTCTCTAGGTAAGGACTTATGTAGGTACTTATTCCATTCAATCAAATCCTTTATGGCAGGGGTTCTCAACCTTTTAGTAAACACGTACCACTTGAAATTTTCAGAGATTTCGACGTACCACCTGATATTTATATATAATAATAATGATGAAAAATTACATTTGGTCATGTTTAGGAAAATGAAAATGCATGCTACAACTGTATGTTTTGTATGTATGTACATTGTACATAGAATTCACTTAGATACAAAATGAAATTGTACATTAAAAACAATCTTAAATTAGTACATTGAACAGTCATTTAATTTTAAACAGATCCTAATGAGCTCCCTGTTGTTGTTTGTCCTTGACCAATAATAAAATCACGATTTTTTTAGTTTCTTATCAATTATTTTGATTAATTATAGTCTTAAAACCCCACCATTCAACATTTTTTATTGTTATTAATATATGACTGCGTACCACCTAAAATGTATCCGCGTACCACCAGTGGTACGCGTACCACCGGTTGAGAACCTCTG
>NW_007378411.1:73546-139968 GCF_000475195.1 Diaphorina citri | reverse complement strand
TACAGACCAAGTTGATGATGGAACATCTGAGATTGTAGACACAATGCACAACATACTCAAACCATTCTTCCTGAGACGATTAAAATGTGATGTCAATCTGAACTTACCACCCAAGAAGACTACTGTCATTGACTGTCCTATGGTACCTGCTCAGGAATTGATGTATACAAAAGTGCTGACGAAAACAATCGGAGAAAACAGAGAACAGGTTGCTGAATACTTCAACACAACAGTTAATACAAGTAGTAGTAGCGACTCTAGCGGGAATGAAAGCTACATATGGTTCAGTGAGGAATCTACGCTATCTAATGCAAGTAGTGTGAAAGCCGGGAAAAGGGAACAAAGTAAGTTCAAATAAAATAATGTAGACCTTGTTTATCATCATAGGAGTGCCTTCTGTAATTTATCCAATCTGAGGAATCTACGCTATCTAATGCAAGTAGTGTGAAAGCCGGGAAAAGGGAACAAAGTAAGTTCAAATAAAATAATGTAGACCTTGTTTGTCATCATAGGAGTGCCTTCTGTAATTTATCCAATCATTTACCTAAGATGTCTAATATAAACCTAATCAACAGTAATATTAATGTGATCCCTATTTTGTTTCAGCTATTGACTCAAACCAACTAGTCCAGCAACCCAAGAGACGCAAGTGTAGCTTGAACAAGACTTACGATTTAACCGAGATCGACCGTATGTTTGATTCCATGATCGAGCGTGATGACACGTCTGATACAGAAGTTCAAGTGGAAGATAAGATCAAAGTGGAACCTTGTGAAAATAGCTCAAATGCTCAAGATGTACCAAGCGCGGAGGAAAAGAACGTGGATGAAATTCTCCACCATGTCAATGTAAAGATGACTAATGTTACCATGGTGTTGAGGAATATTATCAGTCACCCATACTTGATCAATAAGCCGTATAGGATTGTAGATGGTAAGTTCTCTCACCCTCTCCCACCTTCCCTAGTTTTTCCTTCCCTCTCTCTTCGTCCCCCTTTTTCTTCCTCCCATCTCCCCCCCCCCCCTCTCTCTCTCTCTCTCTCTCTCTCTCTCTCTGTCTCTCTCTCTATATACTTATTTGTAAACTTTACCTATGAAATATATAAGACCTTGTTTAGACTGCGGGAGTAAAGGGACTTTTCAGTCTCATTCTGGCAGGATAAACAAGGTATATTCTATTCTATTCTATTCTCTCTTCCCTCTCAACCGTACTTAAAGACCCAAACACATAACGCGGTATTGTCGCGATTTAGAACGCTTTGACTTGTACTGCAAGATGCAATGCACACTAGTGAAACGCGTTTCACGAAACATGTTTCACTAGTGTGCATTGCGCCTACAAATTCGAACCACAAAAAATACCTTGGCCTTGAACCTCATCTAGTACTATCCTAAAAGTTGAATTTATACATATTTGAAGTGGGAGAAATGAGAAAGTGAAGAATGTCTTATTTGATTGAACTCTGGTTTTGTAATGTTACAGGAAAAAAGGAAATGGTTTGTGATGAAAATATAGTTAGCTCCAGCGGAAAAATGATAGTGCTGAATCAACTTCTTCACAAGCTAAAGCAAACAAATCACAAAACCCTGGTGTTTTCCACGATGGTCAAAGTTCTGAACTTCATTGAAGAGTTGTGTGTTCTCGAGAATTATAACTATTACAGACTCCATGGCTCCATTCGAAACGAGGAAAGAAATGACGCTGTACAGCAGTTCAATGGATCGACAGAATGGGGTGTATTTCTTCTGAGTACCCGAGCTGGTAATGGCGGAAAAAATCTTATCACTGTCAGATTTCATGCAGCGTTTCAGTGGAAAAAACCTTATCTCTGTCACTGTCAGATTTCATTATATTTACATAGATTTGTCAGCTCCCATTGTGTAGTGGTCACTACACTCGCCTTGCACGCGGGAAACCCGGGTTCGATTCCCAGAGGGGTCAAAAAATGCATCATGCAAATGATTGATTCCGTGACTGGCTGTTGCGGGGCCCACTCAGCCTCGTGAGGAAAATGAGTAGCTATGGCAGGTAAACATTGGGTGCTGCATTATTGAGATATTTGGAAAATCCTACAATGCTGCAGTGAGCACCAAAGTTGTGATGTACATAATATGTAACACAAAGAAACAGCATTCATTCATTCTATTGTTTTCTTGCACAGGAGGCCAAGGTTTGAACCTGACAGCAGCTGACACTTGTATTCTGTACGATAGTGATTGGAATCCTCAGGTCGATATTCAGGCGGAGGCAAGATGTCATCGCATTGGACAAACCAAACCTGTTTGCATCTACCGATTAGTGTCACACAGTACGTATCAAGTTCATTTATTTACAATTGATTCTAGTGGTTCAGTGAGCTGGAGTAGTCAGTCAGTAAAAGAGAAGCTACCGATTGGTTTTATGTGTGTCACCGGAAGTTTTCTGAAGTCTAGTTCATTCTTCACCTACCTACAAACCTACGTCTGGTAGTAAAGGCAAGATGTCATCGCATTGGACAAACCAAACCTGTTTGCATCTACCGATTAGTGTCACACAGTACGTATCAAGTTCATTTATTTACGATTGATACCAGAGAGTTTTCTGAAGTCTAGTTCATTCTTCACCTACCTACAAACCTACATTTGGTAGTAAGTTCTCTTCTTAAAATTAAATCTTCAATAAATAATTCACGTTATTTTACATTTATTTTGTTTTTACAGAAACTCTGGATGAAGTGATCTACGAAACTGCCCAATCCAAACTCCGCCTGGGCCAAATCATTCTGCCTGACCATCTATTCAAATTTCAAACAGCCAAAGAGAAGAAAGTCGATGTGAGAGAACTGTTGAATTTGATTCGAACCAAGACCAAAGAGAGAATGGAGCATCCAGACGGCAAAATCTACACTGATGCAGAAATAGAAAAGTTCCTTGACAGGTCTGACCTCATTGCAAAGACTAGGCAAACACAGTGATACTGAAATTCCTGGATAGGTCTAACCTGACTGGGTGTATGTAGGTAGTTTTCTTCATTTTGTTTTCAGTTTTCTCTTTTTTTTCTGTTGAATTTCTTTGTTCTCATTTCTTTCTGGTTACTTTTGACATATTTTGTTTTCTGTTAAAAATTTTCATTTTGAGTTAAGATAATTATGTTTTAAGCCAGTCATGTACGGCCCGCCGGAAAGTGGATGACCATTTTTAAATATTTTTTTTGATTGGGAAGTAAGAAAGATTTTTTTTCAGTCTGTGTGAAATATTTGATTGGAACTTTTCCTACAATTTGAAAAAAAAGGGGGGGTTCACCTTACATATTTTAAAACGGATTTTCTTTTTGTGAATAATTTGGCAACGTTTTTTTTTTTTTTTTTTTGACGTACCACCTTATATTTATATATAATAATAATGATGAAAAATTACATTTGGTCATGTTTAGGAAAATGAAAATGCATGCTACAACTGTATGTTTTGTATGTATGTACATTGTACATAGAATTCACTTAGATATAAAATGAAATTGTACATTAAAAACAATCTTAAATTAGTACATTGAACAGTCATTTAATTTTAAACAGATCCTAATGAGCTCCCTGTTGTTGTTTGTCCTTGACAATAAAATAAACAGACACTTAAAGTTGCGGAGACTTATGAAGTCACACTAATTTGTTTCTCACTGTACTCGTACATACCATTTTTTGTATTATTATAGGTACCTATTTGTTTACCTTGTTCCTGAAGAAGGCTGACTATTTTATTTTTGCTACCTACTTAACTTTTTTTCTAAGAAATACAAAGTACAAACACCAATTTTTACATTACATAATTTTTCTAAGAAATACAAAGTACAAACGCCAATTTTTACATTACATAAATACATCATTTCTTTATTTTCCCCTTTTTTCTTAATGAGTGTACTCGTACAATTTGGATCCAGTAGCCTGTTCCACAAAAGTGGAATAATAGAAATCAAGAATTATGGATACAGTGATCCCTGATCCTACTCGTTATAGGAAATCAGGGAAGGTGAGAGCAGATTGTATGACAGAACATTCAACATACTTCTGACTTCCCAGAAGTATGACCACTGTGTCTGTATCCTAAAGCAATAATACAGGCATATCACCCCCAAATCTTCATTGTCTGACTTCCCAGAAGTATGACCACTGTGTCTGTATCCTAAAGCAATAATACAGGCATATCACCCCCAAATCTTCATTGTTAAAAAGTGTTATTAATATATGACTGCGTACCACCTAAAATGTATCCGCGTACCACCAGTGGTACGCGTACCACCGGTTGAGAACCTCTGCTTTATGGCATTAATTACATTATGCAATTTCCATGGTAAAATATTTGTTTGCAATGCAGAAGATTTCACAGTGATGAAAATATTTAAAAGACTTTTTAATAAAATATTCAAGGATGTTGTATTTTCATTATTTTAATTTCAGGAAAAACAATCCAGGTAATAGCTTTCTTCTGCAAGATAATTGAAGAACAAGCTCTAGAACCTAATCTGATTGTGTGTCCTCTATCTGTGCTGAACAACTGGGAAGCAGAATTCAGAAAGTTTGCCCCCTTTGTCAGAACTGTGAAGTATTATGGAAATGCAATAGAACGTAAAGCTCTGCAATCTGAAGCTCTATCATTGCCCACCATCAAAGTTCCTGCAAAGAAGGGTAAAACGAAGAAACAAATCAGCCTGAAATTGCCTCTTATTTTGGTGACAACACCACAGATTATTGAAAATGACTTTGGTTTCTTGAAGAAAATAACATGGAACTGTATAATTGTTGATGAAGGACATAGTGTAAAAAATAAGAAGTCAAAGTTATCAATCAAGCTGACAGCCCTAAGAGCTACATTTAAAGTGTTACTTACAGGTTGGTACTATCCTAATAAATGGTCAAAACAATGCACTCTTTAGATCTGTTAGGATCAGACCAAGCATCATCATTATTTTATTTCACTCACTACAAATACCTACATAATGATATACCTACAGCCTAGAAATTACCTGACTTCCCAGAAGTATGACCACTGTGTCTGTATCCTAAAGCAATAATACAGGCATATCACCCCCAAATCTTCATTGTTAAAAAGTACTTGTAGATACAGCTAAGTCTCGGAGTGAGCTTTTTGTGTATGTCTGTGTTAAAGTCCTCAGCATTAATGTGAGAAAAAACACTTAATCTGAATCTGAGGAACTACTGCTTGAGCTTGAACTACTCTTCTTCCTTTTTTTCTTTTTCTTCTTTTCCTTTTTCACTTTCTTCTCCTTGTGTTTTCTTTTCTTATCTTTACTTTCAGTTGGTTTTGAGTCTTTTTCTGAAATCATACAAACAGTTCAGATAAGGTAGGAAAATTAAAACTTGTTTATACCCCCCTAACAATCCCATCATTAACTGTCCCTTGTGTGTGCTAGTTTTAACTAGATTGAAAAATACTTTGACTTTATAGACAAGGCTGACAAGGATTCAGCTCAAACTTTGTGAAGTTATCCAATTGGCATTACAGCCACTACATCTTTAACCACCAACTTAGTTCATTGATTGTTGTAGAAATGGAGAATTAAAAGAATACATACCTTGTTTTATGTCTTCTGTTTTTACAGGTAGAATACTGCCAAATTCAGTGCCTGGTGCACATCCTATAGTTCTTAATTTCTTGGTTTCTTCATCTGTATACTTGTTATCTTTAGGGGGTTTGTAATCATTCACATGATCCACTCTAATTGTCCGACTTAAAACCTGAAAGCAAACACACATTGTTGGTAGGTATTTTTCTTCTCAGAACAAGAAGTATCCATAAATGACCTGTCTGTAATACCTATTCTAAGATAATGAAGCCAAAAATCCTCAATCAAGATTTATGTTCTACTGAAGTACCTACTTCATAAAAATTAGAATAATATAATAAAACTTACCTTTACACCATTTAGATTGTCAACAGATAACACAGTACTCCTTTGATCTTCATAGCATATGAAACAAAATCCTTTGCTTTTGCCAGTAATTTTATCACGGACTAGATTCAAATTCACTATTTCTCCATACCTGAAAAATAATTAAATTGCATATAATTATCCTGCCCCCATAGCATAGGGAATATGGGTATTTAAGGGCCCCTAAATTTAGTAATACACCAAAATTATCTACTTATAAATTGTATGAATCATCCACCAGATAAACAGGTAAATCAAGTAATATACTCACTGAGAGAAAATACAAATAACATCTCCCTCTGACAGGTCATATGGCAATCCTCCTACAAATATCCATGCACTGTCTTTGTACTGGTCATGCCAAGACGTTTTTGAACCGGAGCTCAATTCTTGTTCACTAAGCTTCTTGATGTTCTTGACGTTTCTGAAACAAACAATTCAAAAAATGATTATTCTAATTATTTATTATTTTACTAGGAATTAAAATATTCCCTTCAGTAGAGAGGAAACAACTGAGCTCTTCTCATGATCTGGGTTTTACCCTCCATTCAGTGACAAGCTACCTGTATCCTAGCATTAACATCACCCTGGGACCTGGGAAAAGTTAGTCGGCTGCAACCGCCCAGATGGAGTTGATTACAATCCCATCTACATTTTAGTGGAATGGTCAGATTCCTAACCCAAGGACCTGGATTGGAGAGTTACCAACCCATGTCAAATAGTGTGGAATAGTTCTCTTTAGCTCACAATAAAGGGTGAGAAACTTTAGTTCTGTCAAAGCTACCATCACCATAATCTGTTTAGGTACTTACGTTAATGGATTCATGTCTCAGCAAAACACCAAGTTATATAGTTTGAGAGCAATTGTTGAGGTTCTATGGAAATAATGGTTCAAAAAGGTTTTAAAATGTGTGCTAGATAGTTGTAGCTGAAAAAATACAGGAAAATATTGTAAATGTAAACTAGCTCAGTACAGGAATTTCATTTTCCTCTTCAGGTAATATTTTTAAACCTAACATTTTTTTTTTTTGAAAATTCCCGCGGCGTATTTTAAAATTTTGAAGCATGAATGACATCATAAATCAAGGACATTACCTCTGTGCTGGCAAATTTATACTGAACAGAGGTAATTAGAACGTGCTTGTGATGTCACAAAACGAAATGTAAACAAAACAAACCCGGAACGGCAATCTCGTTCTATAAATCTAAATTCAAACTCATGTTGTACTTTCTGATTTTTCTTTTAAATCTTTAAAATTACCTATTGATTCAGTAAAAAGCTCTAAATCGGCTCTTGTGAACATTTGTGTACAGCTCCAGAATGGCAACCCGAGAAGAACCCAAGCAACAAGAAGAGGAAGAGAGTTTTGCCACCGGGCCTTTGTCCATTCTCACCGACTCTGTGAAACACAACACTCAAGTCCTGATCAACTGTAGAAACAACAAAAAGCTCCTAGGCAGAGTGAAAGCTTTTGACAGGCATTGCAACATGGTCCTGGAGAACGTCAAGGAAATGTGGACAGAACACCCCCGTGCCGGGAAAGGAAAGAAGAAGTCCAAACCCGTCAACAAGGACAGATTTATCTCCAAAATGTTCCTGCGGGGAGATTCAGTAATTTTGATTTTGAAAAACCCTCTAGCTTTGAAACAATGAGCAAGAGTTATTCATGTGATATTATTTTTATGACAATTCCTGTTTGAAGTTCAAAAAATTTATGTTGGATAATCCTATGGGGTCATTTCATAAAGCAAATGTTCTTAGGCCCTGACCCACACTATGTATTGGACTTGATGTAAAGGTAAACCAATTAAATTGAGCAATCTAATTAGCTAATCCCAAACTAATGTTTAAAATCAACCAATCCATTGTAAATGTCTTGGTCATTAGAAACATAGGTATGGTAAAGTTCCAGTTTCATTTAAATGCTCAATATTGAAAAAAAAACTTCTGTAATATAGGTAAGGAAAGATACCAGCTTTAGGAGTGTTCTAAATGTAGTTTTAAGGGGTCTCCAAGTTCAGTCAGACCAAGATATTTTCATACCTACAACGTTTAGTTGAGGGAGCAATCAGCAGAGTCATATTTCATTACCCTCTTCATGTGAGCCATCACTTTTGTAGTGAAAAGTTTCCTGATACAAAAGGACATCTCAGTGAATTGTATACTGTAGCTAAACTAGAGGTAGAATGTAAAACACAAGTGCATAATAATTATTATTCCAAGAACATAACTATTACATGCATGCTGCAATTTACAAGGAGAGCATTTTTTTCTTCTTCGAATTAAAACGAAAAAAAGACAAAAAAGAATTGAGAATCAAAAGATAAAATAGAAACAATAGCAAAATTTAAATCACCTACATTATTTACTACTTAATTAAAACTAAATTCGATTGTTACTTTTTAAGTTTTAAGTAACAGTCATAAGACTAACAAAAACTTTGCATTTAAATAGGTACAGATTAACTTTAGTTTAACTTGAAATGAAAATCTTGCCAAATTTCATGAAATCTAGCCAGTTATCTCAAGAAATGACATGAAATTGGCAACATATTGTTCGTCTTAAGTTAAACTTTAGTTTAGTTTATCTTTGGCTTTCATACATACGACGGTAAGTTTTAATTCCATTATTAATTATGCCATGATAATATTGTCTCGTAGGAGTGGAAAGGTTCAAAGTTTGTCCTTGATATAAAGGTCTTGATTCATGCCACAATCCTACTATGCAGTCCCCATACAAAAGCTTCAGCCCATCAAACAAAAGTTTGGTTTCAAATGATAAATAAACAATAAAGCATCTCAACTTGATGTTAGTCCTTTCAAACCCGATGAAGGTCCATACCAAATTTGGTGCTTTCCTGAATAAATGCAGCTTTTGGCCAAAATTGTGACGTTAGGCCACCCACTAATAGCTTATGTGTTGCCTTGTTTTATGGATTTCTCATGGCAGTAAACTAACAGCCAATTCCCCTTGATCTAAAACTGCAGAATCAAGCACAAACACAGTGTTTTCATCTATTTATTTTGTTCCTCAAAGTTTTTAGGTAATGTAATTTTGGACATGATTTACCTCTTTATTTAAACAAATACATTCTGTTCTTACCTGATTTGTAAAATTGTTTATTTTCATTTTCTTTATTTACCTAAACAATCATACATATTTGTCAGGGGAAAAAGAAAACAAAAAGCTATGTGGAAATTTAAAATACCAGTAAAAAAAGTCATGATGGTCTTTACTTAGGAACAGTCCTGTACCTGTATTAAAATTTCCCATTTGTTCTATAGAGAGGTAATAAACATAAATTAAAGGACAAGACCACCTGATGGCTACACATAGTTATTCAGGAGTAATATTCAATGCATCAGTTAATTATAGACAAATTGTTGATAGGTACCAAAATGTGTAAAATTATATGGTCTTACCCATTAATAGAGAGGTAATAAACATAAATTAAAGGACAAGACCACCTGATGGCTACACATAGTTATTCAGGAGTAATATTCAATGCATCAGTTATAGACAAATTGTAGATAGGTACCAAAATGTGTAAAATTATATGGTCTTACCCATTACCTGCAATTGCTGTGATTTAAAGAGTAATTGTTTAACTTTTTTTTTTTTTTTTTTTTTTTAATAAGACCAAAGGCCGCAGTGATGAATAGTATATGTAATTAAAAAAAAAACTTGGGCTTTTTTTTACGGTGAGTGATATGTATTGATTCATCATCTAGAATTCTAGAAGTTTTTTTATGGCAGTATGATGAAATGTAAAATATCTACTTGACAAGTGAGTAGGTTTCTAATATAATAATTTACTCTATTCCCAACCCATGTGGTACAAGTAAAACCAGTGACGTCACTACTTGGGACTTTATAGTGCCAACTTTGAAAACTTGAAATACCAGAGTACAGATTAATGATCTCAATCAGAATATTAGATCAAATGTAGGTATTGAGGTACCTTACCTATAAATCATAGGATCTCTTCCCTCTGCTCCAGCAATAAAATACCTTTAAAAAAGAAGGATAAAATACCTAGATTATAATACATATATAAATTAGATTTATCACCTATGTAAGTAACATACCTATTAATCTATTATTACTAATAATTTAATCCACAGTAAAGTATACCTAATAGGTGGACTGAGTTGTTGCTCAGCCAGCACAAGTTTTCCGAACCTTTAATAAAGGCTGATCGGTAAGGAGAGCAACCTTGCCTGAAGCTTGTAATCCCAATTTTCAAAAAAGTTGATACTCCCCATGTTTTGAGATAAGCTTGAGATTTCAGAGAAACTTTACTTATAAATCATATAAAAATTCTAAAAAATCCCATGGATTAATCGTATTTATGGGATTCGCATTTGTATTTATGGAAACTGGGGTTCGAATCCCAGCAGGAAAATAAATCATAAGGCAGGGGGAAAAGCTATTTTTTGTAAGATTAAGTTCAAACAAAGTCCTTTTCAATTGATAGAGTTCGTTTTAGGAGTTCGAAAAACTGACGTTCAAAGTAACATGATAAATATAAAAAAGGACAGCATCCGAAAAGATACTTGAAACTATTGTAACATGTATCACATTTGAAGTCAAAGTTAATTAAAATATAACAACAGAACATGTCAACGAATTACATCAACAGTACAACGTGGGAACGTGGGCAAATGTACCCTACATACATAGAGTCTATACTAAAAAATAAAAAATTATTATTATTATTATTATTATTATTATTATTATTATTTGTGTGTGGGCCTCCTTACTTAAGGTTGTTGTTGTAGCGGCTTCAGCTGTAGCCGAATGGTGATGAATTGTAAACATTAGGTAGGTAAGCAGTAGGTTCAGACCATACAGCCACCAGAGTGGTTGGTGAATTGCTTAAATCAAATAGAAAGAGGATCTATATGCTTCACCACAAATAAATCTGAGCGTACCACGCCAGGCCAAGTTAAAAGTTAAAGTAAGTAAATATGCCTGTGTATCTTTTCACAATTGTTGTTGTAGCGGCTTCAGCTGTAGCCGAATGGTGATGAATTGTAAACATTAGGTAGGTAAGCAGTAGGTTTCTATGAAGAAGGGTCAGACCATACAGCCACCAGAGTGGTTGGTGAATCGCTTAAATCAAAGAGAAAGAAGATCTATGCTTCACCACAAATAAATCTGAGCGTACCACGCCAGGCCAACTTACTCATTCAGCAGGTTTTTCTCAACTTCATTTCAAGATTACCTATCACGAACATAGGTCGAATAGGTGCATCTTGTAAACAAAGTGCAAGAATTCTTTTATCAGTCATATATGTTTGTACGTACAGGTGAGAAGTACCTGTATTGAATTCCGAGTATACATATGTCTGTTATCAGTTATCAGTTACGTAGCATGTAAAATTCTTTTATCAGTCATATATGTTTGTACGTACAGGTGAGAAGTACCTGTATTGAATTCCGAGTATACATATGTCTGTTATCAGTTACGTAGCATGTAAACAAAACGTAGCTAAGCTGATATTATGACTCATACGAGTATGTTGGTGGTTGGTGGTACAGCAATAGTAATTACAATAATAAACTTTCACTCTTTTTTTTCGTGACGATAAGATAGAAACCTACTACTTACCTACCTAATGTTTACAGTTAGTGACACAGTTCGAGTCAAATTCAGAATTCAGATGTTTGTTTTTTTTCCTTATCATAAACACAACTACATCTCGAATATTCGATGTGCTCTACGTAGATATTTTTTATGAAGGTTATGAAAGTAAATTTCGAGGTAGGTATCTGAGATTAGGTACCGAGAGGGGATGAAGGAAGAGGAAGAGAGAAAAGAAAAGAAGAAGTAGAAATTAGAAAATGAAGAAGAGCTGCAAGAAGACAAGAAGCAAGAAGTTGAACTTGTGAAATTGTGTTTAAAAGAACTGAAGACATAATTTTTTTATAATTATTTTTATTTAAATTTTAAAGTACCTAGTGTTAAGTGTTATTGAAAGAGAGGAACCAAGTTCAGTCTATCAACTTTTTGCTGAAATAATATTTAACTTCAAAAGAGAGTATTCTCTTTCAAATTAAGATTGAAATCTTGAATCTTGTGCAATTGGACCTACAGTGAAAAAGTTCATGTTGAAATGTTGGTACAGGAAACAAGAATTTCTTTTTAACATGTTCCTAGCATAGCTGAATCTAATTTCTTCACATGATTAGTCACAAAATGGAACCTTATGAAGAAAAAGGTAAGAGCTTACTTTCTGTTAGTTACCTTCCATTCTTTGTTTCAACCCAAGTATGTAATACTTATTATTATTTATAAGTTCATATCCTCAGACCAAGGGCAAGTTTGAATACTCATTGCATAGGTAGTCATACATATCCTAAGTTGTTGTTTGGTAGAACAGGTTTTTGTTTCAACCCAAGTATGTAATACTTATTATTATTTATAAGTTCATATCCTCAGACCAAGGGCAAGTTTGAATACTCATTGCATAGTCATACATATCCTAAGTTGTTCTGTTTGGTAGAACAGGTCGACTATTCACAAAACCTCTCCACCAAGTTCTATCATCAAATTTTTGTTGGTTTTCAATGAGACTGGGATTTTGATTTCTTTTGGTGATATCTTTGTTGATTTGATCATTCCATCTCAGTTGTGGTCTACCTTGCTTTCTGGTTCATTCTATATTCATTTGGAAATACTCATATTTCTTAGGCAATCTATGCTCATCCATTCTTCTTACATGTCCATACCATTTCAGCCTTGTTCTCTCCACTCATTCTTGCAGTCTCTCAACGTTTATACATTTCTTACTTGATCTCTTCTCGTCTTCCCAATCATACTTCTCAAAAATCTCATCTCTGCAGCTTGAAGTCAACTTTCTTCTCTGGCTTTCATCACCCAAGTCTCCGCGCCATAAGTGATTATGGGGACAAAGTAGGTTTGATAAATCGTCTTTTTGCATTTTATGGGTACATGGGGATTCCAGATCAAATCTTTCACAATGTTGTAAAAGCCACTTCCTAGTTATATTCTTCTATTCAATTCCTTTCCACTTGTTCCATCATTCGAGATCATACTTCCAAGATATTTGAACTGTTCAACTTTCTTTTAAGAATAAAAAATCAATTGATTAAGAATAAAAAAAAACCTTCATGTTTGGAGACTATCCCCAGACAGGCTCTCTTCATTCTCAGGGGGTAACACACATTTATTAATGGGGTGCATTCATCCTCGTAAAGACAACTGAGTACCGAGTGGATACTTGAGTATCTAAATTGACTAGCAACAAGTGTTGGCATTACTAGAGTTAAAAGAAAATTTATAGAGTTGACAAATTAGTAAAGGAGGTTCTTTGTAATGCTGTGTCAAAAAAAAAAAAAAAAAAAAAAAGCAGAATTTCCAATTTTCCCAACAGGGGATTCTGGATCCAGATGATTTTGCCTAGACATAAGTAATACCCACTTACTTTGGGTTCAAGACCTTAAGTTTTCACTGACCTTGATAAGTAATTACTCATGTGTAGAAAATAATTCACTTCTACAGCTCATTTCTATCTTCTCTTTTCATTATCTTTCTTATTCTTCCTTCACGTGTGTCCAGATATATTTTAAAAGCTTTAAAACTTCAAATCAAAGAGAAGACTTGAAGTGGTGTTACCCCTCTCTGTTGCCTCCTTAATTTTTTCATTCATAAAATTTATGAGACTTTCAGGTTCAGGACTTGCAGGAATAAAGAAGGGGGGAAAGTGTTATCAGGCAAGGCAAAAAATAAATAAATAAATAAATAAATAAAAAATAAAAAAAATGTTACAGAAATTCTTGTAGATTTTATAGTCAATTTATATGTTGGACCTCCTTGCTCCTTGTTTCAAATCAAACATGACCAATATAGGTATACATAAACTTTATGAGTCATGACCAGTGACTTGAATGAATTATTAGTGAGTGTGTGTGTGAGGAAGATAAGAAATGAGCCATAGGTTTCCTTAAGCCCAGCCATAGCTATAAACATTTTACAATCAAACATATTTCACATTCTAACGTACTGACTAATTATTGGAAATAACTGCTCAGTACTATTTATTGTGTATTGCAAAGATATTGATGACAGATTCAGAAGCTACCTACATCAAAGATTTACTGGCATCATAAGGTAAGGGAAAAAGTCTTATAAAATATGAATTCCTTCCCTTGTGCAGATTTTATTTTTTATTTTTATTTTTTTTTTTCTTAATTAGGGGGGGAACCTTGTAATAGGTATCTGTAATCTGAAGTCTCCACTTAAGCAGTTTTTTTTTTATAATTGTGATACAGGTCTTGATTGCAAACTATTTAAAATAAAACTGGAATAAAATACCTACCTACCTATTTACACAATTTATTGTCTAGGTATAGTTTGATTAATTTATGAAAAAGGAAAAGAGAAAAGAGAGAGAAATCAATGGTATGGATTTAAAGTGGATAATGCGAAAGATAGAGTGAGAGTTCAAGGATAGCTATAGCATTCCAAGTCATGACATTCCATTGTGAATATAAGTCATTAGATCCTAGGTCACGAGGCAGACTTTAATGATAGCGTTATCAATTTATCAAAACAATGGAGTAATCTAAGCGAGTACCTCGTTCGTTCATGGGAGAAATGATAATGATGATATGATGAATATTTTTGTTGAAGAAGGGCGAAGGAGGAGGAGGAAGAGAAGCACGGGAAGAAGGAGACGAAAGAGGAGGAGGAGGAGGAAGCGAAAAAGAGAAGTATTTTTCCGTGCTCTTTGGAAAAATTCGTATCACAGCTAATTAGAAAACGGTGTACCTTTTTTGAGCCTCAGAAGCATCTTTACACTTCGCCTTTCATTTTAGGAGGGATTTCGAAATATTTTCGGAGTATTTTGCGTTGCTTGTGATTCAATTTGTGTTTGATCTGTAATCTCACTGTCACATTATTTTCCAGGGAAAAACATATTTCTGAGAAGTGAGAACATTTTAATCTTCCATGCACATTGCAACGCTGCCGATGGGCTAAAACATTGTGATTTCAAATGAAAAGACACACGAGACAAGTGACACTTTTCATAAAACATTGCCAAGAAAATTTCATTAAATCGTGTAGCCAAACCCCAGACGCTTCTAGTTTTTAAAATTTTAGGGGAAAATTCGTTCTTTTTTCTTACCGCTTTTTTGAATAAAAGACCCGCGAAATCGTGTGCAAGAATATTGTTTTATGTTCACGTTGACAGATTCCCAATTAACCAGGTTAATTCTGGTTAATTGTTTTTCGGGAGCTGCAGATGTGTTTTTTATGCGTCCGTTATTAGCCAAGTGATATTATAGTTCTGAATTCTAAAACTTGGAGTCCACAGCCAAATTATAATTTACTTAAGTAAATGATGTTTTATTAAAATGTACATGTTAGAAATGCTACAGAGAATGAGAGAAGAGAAACTGCATAATGAGGTAGGGACAAAACAAAGCATGATTTTTCATCAAATAGGTAAGTACAGTAAGTAAGTAAGTAATTAGGAAAATAATGGGTACCTACTCAGTCATTTAAGAACACTGAGTATTTAAGATAAGGAAGAAAGTAAAGACTGGGAGGAAGCAAAGCAAATGTCAATCAAAATAAATAATGTATTGTACCTATTCAATGGGGATAATGAGTTATGTTGTAAATGTTTTTGAGAATTTGAGCCTGTCCTAGGCACACTGATCATTAGTATGTATTAATGAGTAGATAGATAAATATCCTTAAGAAATTCTCTTCTCTAGCCCCCTGACCCCCTGATTAGACGATGTTTTTGGAAATATACCAAGAAACATAAACATTCAGTCAATAAATACTCGTACAACAGTATTCTGTATTATATCTAACAAGATTTATTTAATTACCTACAACATTTTTATTTTACTAGCATAAAACTTGTCGTCTTCGGGGCAAGTGGATGTTTAGGAAAATAATTTTGTATTTTTGTGAGAGGAAGGTGAACTGAATGAGTTGTTTCGTATAAAATAAAAATAAATTTTCTGGAATGAAATGGACTGGGAAAGATGGGGAGCCCTCTGAAATTGGTAAGAACAGTATTTGTGACTTTAGTTCTCGATATATAAATATTAACTGAAGTTCAGCAGCTTCGAGTATGTATCTTGTCTTGACAGATAATTTGTCTAGCTAAATTTGTTTGATTCACTTTCCTATAATAATAGCTGGCTGAAATCATTACTGAAATAGGATTTGTACAAATTGTTTACCTCATATCTAAAATACTAGAAGGAGAACCCTCTTTAAATGCACCTAGTATTTATTAACGCTAGGATGCTATATATTGGATCTTTAAACTTTAAATTCTCTAAGCTCACACTTCTTCAATATACGAAAAAACATCGGATATTTGAAGAGGTTAAGAATATATATACGAGTGTAAGGTAGCAGCGTAGAAGCCATGCTGTAGCCAAGATTTGGGCACCTTTCATAAAAATGCAATTTTATTTGTTGAAAATACATAAAATAGGTAACGTTCGTTTGTATCGTATTTTAGAGGCGGCTGAGTGGTTTTCTTAGAAGTTCTCATTTTGTCTCTTCAACATTCGACATTTCTAATGTCTGTAAATTATAAACTCTTGTTAATTCAAGTACATAATTAAATTTTACAGTACGATTTTGTCAATTTTAAATCCGATTTTTCTTCATTTTTCCCAGATAAATATCAAGATAAAAACATTTTTGAGGACACCAATGATCGATGCCCAAGAATCAAGCAGGACACCAATGATCGATGCCCAAGAATCAAGCAGGACACCAATGATCGATGCCCAAGAATCAAGCAGGACACCAATGATCGATGCCCAAGAATCAAGCAGGACACCAATGATCGATGCCCAAGAATCAAGCAGGACACCAATGATCGATGCCCAAGAATCAAGCAGGACACCAATGATCGATGCCCAAGAATCAAGCAGGACACCAATGATCGATGCCCAAGAATCAAGCAGGACACCATGATTTCTTTGGAATATTCTCATCCATCAGGTCCACTTCCAAATCACCTTCTCCAAAACCGTATAGAGATAACGTGATGAAAACCGCGGATGAGCAAAGCTTGTCACATTGCTTCAAACAGGTAAGCTCGTCACATTGCTTCAAACAGGTACGTAAAGACGTAAACCATGTTGTTTTGTTTTAAGGTAAGTAAAGAAAATTTGTCTCTTACCAGAAGCAAAACATCACGAAAACATGAGAAGAAAAGAGGCAAAGAAGGTATGAAAATTAAAAAAAAAAAAAAAAGTCGAATCATTCCAACCTTTAATGCTTAATGGCTGAGACCGCAGAGTTTAAACTCTGTTTAAATTTAACTTTTCGGATTCAGCAATTTGATTGGTTGATATCGAATTTTCCAACCAATTACATTACTTCACCCAAAATTTAAACCAGGTTTAGTTTTGACCCTGATTGTGGCTCCGACCATAAAAAACTTTATAATAGGTACTTATTTATTGTGACGTCAAAATTTTACGAATCGTGAATTTCAGAGTTGTTTTCAGGAACGCTGCCCACCCAGCTTCACCACAAATAAAATTAATGAGAAAATAGTATTTAACACTTCCTCACGTACTCATACTTTATGTGTCTGTATATTTTGGCGATTATTGGTTAGGTTTATATAGGGTGTCCAATATATGGATTGACATTATTGCTTACTGTGTCTGTATATTTTGGTGATTACTTATTGGGTAGGTTTATATTATACATCCCATGTATTGACATTATTGCTTAGCGTGTCTGTATATTTTCAGGTTATGGTCTCTTTAGGCCATCTTCTTGATGTGATATCGAAGAATACGTTGGAGATGTTACCGGGTAACGGTACCATAGTGTTGGATACAGTGTGTAACGTCCATTCTCTTGTTACGTCCCACGATCTGAACTGTCAAAGGTATGTACTTTTTCATAGACTTGTAGTAGACTGACGGTGGGTTTCACCTATATTTTTTCAGCTCCTAGAAGGCCTGCTAAGCTAACAACCTGTTTAGTTCCATTTGATTTGTATAAGCTTAACAGGGCTGTTTTTAGGAGTAAATTCGTACCTGTCCGTAAATTCCCTTTTTCCTTTGATTTCAGCTGTCGCCCCCGCCACTTCCTAGCAAGCAGAACGCCCGTAGACAGCGGCATGACTCTCACTATGATAATGTTCCTGAACTTCTGTCTATGTCACTTAACTATTCCTCTGACCAATTTTTTTTTCGTCCTGACTTTCTACTTGTTCTTTCTTTCGAGGGGTTGTAAATCTTTTGAGCAAACTTTGATCGAGAGTAATCGAAACTTTCGACTTTTGAATTCAGACCATTTGGTTGGATGAACATTTGCAGCTGAATGCGTTTGGCTTTGGATCGAGTTTTTCGAGGGCAAGATTCGTAGAAGCTGAGCATAGATAACTAGTGGCCAATACTGAGAAGGTGTCCTTTAGAATGTTTTATCTTTTGTCGACTGAAGGATCAAATCCTTGAAAGTGCATTTTGTCCAATTGAACTGGAATGTTACTGTATGCCAATGGAGTCAAAGGTGTTCACAAACTGGCGCACTGGCCTATTCTAATCCATCCTTGAACGAACAGAAACCCTGATTACTACCCTGCGATTGTTCATGAACATCAGAATGGTTTCTTTTACATTTTAATAATACGCGCCACGTTTTTATCATTATTAATAGGTGTCCTTTAGAATGTTTTATCTTTTGTCGACTGAAGGATCAAATCCTTGAAAGTGCATTTTGTCCAATTGAACTGGAATGTTACTGGATGCCAATGGAGTCAAAGGTGTTCACAAACTGGTGCACTGGCCTATTCCAATCCATCCCTGAACGAACAGAAAACAGAAACCCTGATTAATATCCTGCAATTGATCATCAACATCAGAATGGTTTCTTTTACATTTTAATAATACGCGCCACGTTTTTATCATTATTAATTTTAAATATACGAGGATTTTGCAAATTTTCAGGGAGCTTGTTTTGTCCCCTCTTCCCCAGAGGTTTTCCCGAAAGATCCCCCCTCTTTCCCTGAGATTTCTCCTAAAAAAAAGGTGGCGGAGCAAATATACGAGGATTTTGCAAATTTTCAGGGAGCTTGTTTTGTCCCCTCTTCCCCAGAGGTTTTCCCGAAAGATCCCCCCTCTTTCCCAGAGATTTCTCCTAAAAAAGGTGGCGGAGGAAAGGAGATAAGAACGCCTTCTTATCTGCTATTCACATCAGGAGGGTTATTTTTTAATAAAATGTTAAGCAACGTCGAGCCGGGCGGGCGGGAGCCGGGTGACGAGTCAAGTGACATGTTTGAAATTCCTGAGCAGCTTGAGCATTTTTCACATTCTTCTCTTGATTTGTTCGTAACAGATTAGATTCAGATTCCTCTACTTATTCGTCGCTTAGTTTTTTTGCTGTCGTCTCCTCTCGTTCTTTATTACAATTTATTTTAACTTTTCCCGCGTATAAAGGGTGTTCCAACGAACTGTGATATAATGTGAGAACGGCAATATCGTGGATTGGTTATTACAATTTATTTTAACTTTTCCCGCGTATAAAGGGTGTTCCAACGAACTGTGATATAATGTGAGAACGGCAATATCGTGGATTGATCACTATCAGCTACGGTGAAAGGAAAATAAAGTCTGTCGGGGGGATTACAGGGAGTAGACCAAGACCAGATTAGTCTTATTGGGGGACTTTAAACAGGGAGGATAAGACCCATGCTGATGGTGCAGAACCTTTGTGGGAGAAACGGCAACTTTGGGGGCAAAATAATGTGTCTCCTAATTATCTTTGAAAAAAAAAAAACATCCCTCTTGCGAGTTTAGTATTGAGGTATTCTCTGATAGTTGATTAAACTTTTGAAGTTCTGAATTGACAAAAAAATATTGAAGTACTGTGAAGAAGGAACAAAAAGTGAAAATTTGTAAAAAAAAAAAAAGTGAAGTTAAGTGTTGTGAAGTTGAAAAGTGAGGTGACAAAAAAAGTGCAGTAAACTGAGTTCAGTCAAGATGTGAGTTTTCATTTATTTTGTGTCCAAGGGGAGGCCAAAATGTCATCAATTTTTTGCGGTCTGTTTTCATCATATTTTCCCTATTTGTGTGTTCACAGGTATGTACCAATGTACCATACAAACTTCTGACGAGCATTCGAACCCCCACTCTTCAGACTGTAAGTCTACATTCAACTGTCTAGCGCAGTGCTTCCTAAACTGGGGTCCGCGGCCCCCGAGGGGGCCGTGAAGGACTTCAAGACCCCCGGGAAGATCACATAAAATACAGTAAACGGTTCGATTCCCGCCCGGGGCAAACTTTACCCTAAACAGATAAGGGTCATTGTCGGAACGGCTGGTTTTCTCCCATCCTGTCTTTCTTCTCTCTTCGAAACAGGGAGGATACCAGCCTGAAATTTCCGCCTCGAGTCCACCACGAAATAGTCCTTCTGCATTCCTCTAGGTGATGGAAACAATAATTGATCATAAATTCATAACTATCGCGTTGTCCGTCTATTCTTTGGACACCCTGTATACCTACTGGGGTTCTCTTTCTTTTCTCAACTGTTATTTATGGCGTTCTCTTTCTCCTAGATTTATACTGGGTCGATGTGATGATTGATTGATTTAGAACTGACATCAAGTCACATCCTAGCACTTCAAGTCCGACCGACCAGAAACGAAAAGACGCCAGTCAATCTGACTGCAGAGATAAGTGTTTTCAAAGGTATGATATTTACGTACCAGAAGAATACCGAACCTATTTAAGTAAATAAATGCAAATGCAGTTTATTTGTGTTATTATATCACAACTTTGGTGCTCACTGCAGCATTGTAGGATTTTCCCAATATCTCAATAATCCTAAAATCCCATGTTTATTATGTCACAACTTTGGTGCTCACTGCAGCATTGTAGGATTTTTCCAATATCTCAATAATCCTAAAATCCAATGTATCTACCATGCTGGCACCGGTTGCTATGCGCATTTATATTCCACTACTACTCATTTTCCTCACGAGGCTGAGTGGGCCCCGTAACGGCCAGTCACGGAATCAATCATTTGCATGATACAAATTTCTTGGCATTTTCCTCACGAGGCTGAGTGGGCCCCGAAATAGCCAGTCACGGAATCAATCATTTGGATGATACAAATTTCTTGACCCCGCCGGGAATCGAACCCGGGTCTCCCGCGTGCGGCGAGCGCAGTGACCACTACGCCATTGGTGCCTCCGTGTTGGCCGTTTTTCCCAGGAAGCTTTACAAGTACAACTCACCAAGCGTTTATTTTGGTCTTGCCATTAAGATTAACTGGATTTTTTAACCCACTTGTTTACGCAACACGAAGAATAGATTGCTGGGGTAAAGGAACTTTTCAATCCTATTCGAGCAGGATAAACAAGGTATATTCTATTCTATTCTAACTTATGACTTTTTCTCTGAGAAATATGTTGCATTACGAGATGCTATAAATTTTTATCTTACTCGTAGTTCGATTTATTCTTCCTACAATGTTCTGTAGTCTAGGGAGGCTCTTTATTTTTTTATTGTATACTTATTGTAACTTATTTCAATTCAATTCCAGCTCCATCGTACATTCGACTCTGAACCAGGTCTTTCAAAGTGTGGCCAACCTGATCAAATTCTGTGATGATTACTTCCTCTACAACAACAATGACGAGGTGAACGAAGAGCTAGCCAAGGAGTGCGTAGCGCAAGTAGAGCAGGCGGTGATAAATCTCGTGTCCCTTGTAGATCAGAATAGTCATAGCTCCCTGGTGAAGAGTATGAACAACTTAATCGGGGGAAAGTTCCGCTCGTCGCTCCCTGAGATTCCTAGGATACACACTGAGGTAAACAGACAGACAGATGGACAGACAGACACACGGACCAATGGCTGAAACTTTGGATTTAGGCTCTAGATTACATTACTTTCCTTCCTATAGGATAAGGAAAGTAAAAAGGAAAAGAAAGATTTTTTAAGAGGTTTGATAGAGGGAACTGTAACTACTAAGGTCTCGTCCCGAAATCGAAGAGAGAAGGAAGACAGGATAAAAGAAAGCCAGCCGTTCCGAGAACAAAACCTTATCCCTTATCCCTTCAGGATAAAATGGAGCTGGAATCGAACCCGCGGCTTAGCCCTTACAAGGCAGACGCGCTTCCAACCAAGCTAACTAGGATAGCTTTAAGACGTTTAATTAAGGAAACTGTAGCAACTAGGTAAGTAGGTACCTATTATTATCATGTTAAGGCGGTCTCTTCTTGATCCTTTGTGTGCCGCGTCTATTTTTGTTTAGGACTATTGGACTGTAACAAATAGATAGAATAGAATATACCCTGCTTATACTGCCAGAATGAGACTGAAAAGTCCCTTCACTCCCGCAGTCTAAACAAGGCCTTATGTATTTGGTGCAATAAAAATTACAATGATAACTGAGACCTTGTTTAGACTGCGGGAGTAAAGGGACTTTTCAGTCTCATTCTGGCAGTATAAACAGGGTATATTCTATTCTATTCTATTTGGTGCAATAAAAATTACAATTATAACCGTAAAGGGACTTTTCAGTCTCATTCTGGCAGTATAAACAGGGTATATTCTATTCTATTCTATTCTATTCTATTCTATTCTATTCTATTTGGTGCAATAAAAATTACAATGATAACCTCTGTATCTTCACAGGTGGACACATCCGTCTCAGATTCTAGCGAAACTATGGAGAACTCTTTCTGTCTGAACAAAAGCTGGGAGTCAATCACCATGTCCAATCCTCCATCTAAACCTCCACTGGACAGGAACTACTCGGAATATCCACCTCCACTTCCGCCCAAAAAGAAGAGCTTGAACGTTGAATCGGATCATAAGGCTTACTCTTTGGAGCAACTGAGTGTGAGCTCTCAGGGGGAGTATGATTTTAACTCGCTTCAAGATTATAGCACTCATCATGATACTATAGGTAAGACCAAATTCTTTTAGGCTAGCCACTCACTATCAGGCGGACCTGACAGGTACACCTGATCAGGTCCGCCTGTCAGGTCTACCTGATACCTGATGAGCATACACACTGCTAAGTTCTTATCGTCCCAAAAGCGAAGAGAGAAGGAAGACAGGATAGGAGAAAGCCAGCCGTTCCGAGAACGAATCGTTCATGATAAAATCCGCCCCGGGCGGGAATCGAACCAGCGGCCCAGCGCTTACAAGGCAGATGTGCTACCCTCCAAGCTAACTAGGTTAGCAAGAGAAAGAGATTGGGTCTCCTGTATAGTTTAGGTCTCCTGTTTTACGGTGTTACCGTATAATGAGTTTTATAACCTTTTTTTTCAGGGTATACGAGTTGGACGATAATCTAGTCAAATACCTTACGGATTTCATTTATCAGTTGCTTTCGAGCGGTCATTTCAAGCCCGCCCGAGGGCAAGATTATAGCACTCATCATGATACTATAGGTAAGACCAAATTCTTTTAGGCTAGCCACTCACTATCAGGCGGACCTGACAGGTACATCTGATCAGGTCCGCCTATCAGGTCTACCTGATACCTGATGAGCATACACATTATCAGGTAGACCTGACAGGTACGGCTTAAAAGGTCCGTCTGTCAGGTCTACCTGAGCATACACACTATCAGGTAGACCTGACAGGTACGGTTTAAAAGGTCCGTCTGTCAGGTCTACCTGAGCATACACACTATCAGGTAGACCTAACAGGCGGATCTGGATGTACCTGTCAGGTCTACCTGAGAGTGAGTGGCTGGTTTTGGATTCCGAACACAGGAATTTTATCAAAGACCCCCATTTTTAATGTAATGTACAGCCATTTTAGACATATTTTCGTGGTGCTTTTAATTTTGAATGACAATTCCAAGTAGCCCGTTTCACTCGATTTCCATGTTTGACAGTAAACTAGTGTCTGGTTGTGGGATTATAAACAGGTAGGAGAACAGCTTTACCTAACCAGCCTAGCTAGCTGGCAGTTTTCAAAGGGTTATCTGCCTAGCTAGCTGACAGTTTTCAAAGGGTTATCTCTGCTTTTAAAGAATAAGCTTAAGGCCTCACGATGGTTGACTGTGGTTCAGGACGAGCCAATTAAACATGGCTAGAGACCATCACCCTGGTGTCTGGCAGAAAAACAAAATATTCTTTATTCTGCCATCACCATTCGGCTACAATTTAAGCCGCTACAACGGCAGAAAAAAAAAAAAAAAAATATCCTTTCTTTATTCTGCCATCACCATTCGGCTACAATTTAAGCCGCTACAATAACAACTCGATTTGATTTCAGATGGCACTCACTCACCGCAGCTTCTCACACACTCTTCCCAGTACATTTCCTATTCCTCCAGCGTTAGTTCTTCATCCCAGCACGTCATTTCCAATTCCCAACACCGTATCAACGTGAACCAGGTGTCCAATCTGTTTGAAACCAACTCGGTGTCAAGTTCTAGCGCCATATCGGGAACCGCTATGATGCTTGAATCTGCTGAGGTAAATCCAGTAGAATAGAATAGAACATACCTTGTTTATCCTGCTGGGATAGGACTGAAAAGTCCCTTTTCCCCCGCAGTCTAAGAGAATAGAACATACCTTGTTTATCCTGCTGGGATAGGACTGAAAAGTCCCTTTTCCCCCGCAGTCTAACCAAGGTCTCATATATTTTGACATATTATCGGGAACACATATTACAATAAGGGTAGATGATCACCCTGAATAATCAGAAAAAAAGTAGGTCTGGGGCTCACTTCTGCGGCCGAGTGGCTAATGCCCGATTTTTATCACAGAGAGTTTCAGTGGCGTAGCGTGGTCTAACTCCAAGTGTAGGGCGAACACTAATTTCTATCACAATATCACCCTGTATTCCCTATATTGGTCTTGTACTGCAGGACTTGACGTTTGTTCATATTGGCAACCCTCATTTGTTGCCCTGTAATGAGCTTCCTCCGCATGGCTATATTTTTTCAGCTCCTAGAAGGCCTGCTAAGCTAACAACCTGTTTAGTTCCATTTGATTTGTATAAGCTTAACAGGGCTGTTAAGAAGCTAACAGGCTGTTAGGAGCTTCACATTGGAAAACAATAATAATTAGATGATGAAAACGGGTATATTAAAATGAAAAGTGTTAATTGGCAAGACTATTTCCCGGTTGCAATAGTTGGGTAGTTCGGTACAAGTATTTCAGGTTCCTACAATAATTGGACTTACATGCTTCGTGTTAAATTCAGTCTAGTTCTAGATACAATGTATCCATACAGATACAAAGTAGGGCAGTCTAAGCAAGGTCTTATATATTTTGACATATTATGGGGAACACATATTACAATAAGGGTAGATGATCACCCTGATTAATTAGAAAAAAAGTAGGTCTGGGGCTCACTTCTGCGGCCGAGTGGCTAATGCCCGATTTTTACCACAGAGAGTTTTCAGTTAATCCAGAGTTTAAGAAATACTGGCCTGTGTAAATCAAATGGGTGACGTCAAAGAAAATCCTTGACACAGTGTTAACTCTCAGTGATAAGATCGGGCCTAAGTGTTCTGACTCTCAACCCGGAGGTGCTGAGTTCGAATCCCAGTAGGGGTTTACTTTTTCTTCAGTGCAGGTTTGGTAACTTTATCTACGAAAAGAAAAAGAAAAAAAAAATTGGTCTAAAGTCCGAAAATAAAATCTGAGACTAGGTAATGGAAGGTCCTGTGATTTTCACACCAGATTTTTTACTGACCCAAAATTTTAGGAGTAGAAGGCCTGCTAAGCTAACAACCTGTTTAGTTCCATTTGATTTGTATAAGCTTAACAGGGCTGTTAAGCTAACAGGCTGTTAGGAGCTTCACATTGGAAAACAATAATAATTAGATGATGAAAACAAGTATATTAAAATAAAAAGTGTTAATTGGCAAGACTATTTCCCGGTTGCAATAATTGGGTAGTTCGGTACAAGTATTTCAGGTTCCTACAATAATCGGACTTACATGCTTCGTGTTAAATGCAGTCTAGTTCTACATACAATGTATCCATACAGATACAAAGTAGATAAATAAATAAACTAGTAATTCTTGTCAAGTGTGCATGTACATCAAACAGTATCGCTATGCAACGAAAGTAATTCACGTAAAGTGAAATTTGATGTAAATTCAACTGAATCAACCAGTTTGAGTAGTTTGAAGGTGAGAGTACCTACGAGGAAAAGAAAAGATGCTTGTGTCCGGGGTCACAATTAAAAATCTAATTAATTTTGATTGAACGGAGTGAGTTGCAATTTGTGGATTTTTCTTATGTATAAATAAATAAATACGGGGCCCACTCAGCCTCGTGAGGAAAATGAGTAGCTATGACATATAAATGCGCATAGCGACCGGTGTCAGCATGGTAGGTGAACATTAGATGTTAGGGTTATCAAGATATGGGGAAAATCCTACAATGCTGCAGTGAGCACCAAAGTTGTGATATAATAACACAAAGAAACTGCATTTTTGATTTCCCTTGCTAAAGAGGTAAGTTGAGTGCGAAGGGCATCCAGTTGTAAATTTTTTGTGGTCAAAACCAAATGCCAGCCCAAAGCAATCATCAAAACTTGTTAGAGGGAACTGTAAGGTCTGCCTGGGGGACCTTAAACAGGGAGTAGACCAGCTTAGGCTGGCTGAGGGACTCTGAATAGGGAGTAGACCACCTTAGTCTGTCTGGATGACTTCAGGGAGAATAACAGCCTTTGATTTCCCTTGCTAAAAAGGTAGGTTGAGTGCGAAGGGCATCCAGTTGTAAATTTTTTGTGGTCAAAACCAAATGCCAGTCCAAAGCAATCATCAAAACTGTCACAACTTTGGTGCTCACTGCAGCATTGTAGGATTTTCCCAATATCTCAATAATCCTAAAATCCAATGTTTACCTACCATGCTGGCACCGGTCGCTATGCGCATTTATATGTCATAGCTACTCATTTTCCTCACGAGGCTGAGTGGGCCCCGCAACAGCCAGTCACGGAATCAATCATTTGGATGATACAAATTTCTTGACCCCGCCGGGAATCGAACCCGGGTCTCCCGCGTGCGGCGAGCGCAGTGACCACTACGCCATTGGTGCCTCCGTGTTGGCCGTTTTTCCCAGGAAGCTTTACAAGTACAACTCACCAAGCGTTTATTTTGGTCTTGCCATTAAGATTAACTGGATTTTTTAACCCACTTGTTTACGCAACACGAAGAATAGATTGCTGGGGTAAAGGAACTTTTCAATCCTATTCGAGCAGGATAAACAAGGTATATTCTATTCTATTCTAACTTATGACTTTTTCTCTGAGAAATATGTTGCATTACGAGATGCTATAAATTTTTATCTTACTCGTAGTTCGATTTATTCTTCCTACAATGTTCTGTAGTCTAGGGAGGCTCTTTATTTTTTTATTGTATACTTATTGTAACTTATTTCAATTCAATTCCAGCTCCATCGTACATTCGACTCTGAACCAGGTCTTTCAAAGTGTGGCCAACCTGATCAAATTCTGTGATGATTACTTCCTCTACAACAACAATGACGAGGTGAACGAAGAGCTAGCCAAGGAGTGCGTAGCGCAAGTAGAGCAGGCGGTGATAAATCTCGTGTCCCTTGTAGATCAGAATAGTCATAGCTCCCTGGTGAAGAGTATGAACAACTTAATCGGGGGAAAGTTCCGCTCGTCGCTCCCTGAGATTCCTAGGATACACACTGAGGTAAACAGACAGACAGATGGACAGACAGACACACGGACCAATGGCTGAAACTTTGGATTTAGGCTCTAGGGACCTTAAAACGTGTTTTGGCACTAAAAACTGACCATCGAAAATTTGACCAGATTACATTACTTTCCTTCCTATAGGATAAGGAAAGTAAAAAGAAAAAGAAAGATTTTTTTTTAAGAGGTTTGATAGAGAGAACTGTAACTGCTAAGGTCTCGTCCCGAAATCGAAGAGAGAAGGAAGACGGGATAAGAGAAAGCCAGTCGTTCCAAGCGAGAACAAAGCTTATCCCTTCAGGATAAAATCGAGCTGGAATCGAACCCGCGGCTTAGCCCTTACAAGGCAGACGCGCTACCAACCAAGCTAACTAGGATAGCTTTAAGACGTTTAATTGAGGAAACTGTAGCAACTAGGTAAGTAGGTACCTATTATTATCATGTTAAGGCGGTCTCTTCTTGATCCCTTGTGTGCCGCGTCTATTTTTGTTTAGGACTATTGCACTGTAACAAATACATAGATAGAATAGAATACAGTTATTTATGGTGTCTGGCTAGGTGCTCCAAGTTTTGGGAGTCCGGCCTACAGTAAAGGAAGAAAATAAAATCCCGAGGGGGCCCGGATCCGTGTTTATGTTGTTGTAGCGGCTTCAGCTCTTGCCTTACGATGATGGCAGAATAAAGAAAGGATATCTTTTTTATCTGCAATACAACGGGGTGATGGTCTCTAGCCATGTTTAATAATTGGCTCTTCCTGAACCGCAGTCAACCATCGTGAGGACTTATGCTTGTTCTTTAAAAGCAGAGAGAACCCTTTGAAAAGCTGCCAGCTAGCTATTCTGCTTAGGGTTGGCTGTTCTCCTTCCTGTTTATAGTCCCTCAGGTAGACACTAGTCTACTCTCTGTTTACCGTCCCCTAGCCAGACACCGTGTTCCTTTGAAAAGCTGCCAGCTAGCTATTCTGCTTAGGGTTGGCTGTTCTCCTTCCTGTTTATAGTCCCTCAGGTAGACACTAGTCTACTTTCTGTTTACCGTCCCCTAGCCAGACACCGTGTTTATAGTTATCATTTTCGTTCAATTTCAGAACACCTATATCAAGACGCCTTCCTCACGACGTTTCGAACGTTCAAAACTCCGCTAGAAATAATCAAGAAGCTCATAGATCGATATCACAAGTTTGTCAGTTCGTCTGAAGTTCAGAAGCAGAGGGCAGCGAGGGAAACGTTTTCATTTCTAGTGCAAGTTGTTAGTGAATTAACGTAAGTGTGATTGTTTTATTCTGCTGGAAAGAGGACTGACAAATCCCTTTACCTTCCATTGTAAATACATATAAGTACCTACTACCCTCGAAATCGAACCCACGACCCAACGCTAACAAAGATCCCAGTTTATAATGAACTTATTTCGAGGGAAACGTTTTCATTTCTAGTGCAAGTTGTTAGTGAATTAACGTAAGTGTGATTGTTTTATTCTGCTGGAAAGAGGACTGACAAGTCCCTTTACTTTCTGACTTCTGACCGTGTCCCGTAGCGATAAAAAATTGGTTCCTTAGTAAGCCAGAGTTTTTGTCACAAAAGTGCACATTTACTTACTAAGCGTCTGTTACTTCCGTCACCTTGATCTTATCTCTAATCACTTCATTTCTTATCCTGTCCATCCTTGTCACTCCACAACTCCACCTTAGCATTATCATTTCAGCAACTTCAAGCCTTTTTTCATGAACCTTCTTTAAAGCCCAGGTCTCAGCTCCATACTCCATAGTGAATTAACGTAAGTGTGATTGTTTTATTCTGCTGGAAAGAGGACTGACAAATCCCTTTACCTTCTGACTTCTGACCGTGTCCCGTAGCGATAAAAAATTGGTTCCTTAGTAAGCCAGAGTTTTTGTCACAAAAAATGCACATTTACTAAGCGTCATGAGAAAAAAAGTAAAAAAAAAAGATGTCTGAGAGAGGGAACTGGAACTGCTAAGTTCTTATCGTCCCAAAAGCGAAGAGAGAAGGAAGACAGGATAGGAGAAAGCCAGCCGTTCCGAGAACGAACCGTTCATGATGAAATCCGCCCCGGGCGGGAATCGAACCAGCGGCCCAGCGCTTACAAGGCAGATGTGCTATCCTCCAAGCTAACTAGGTCGTTCATGATAAAATCCGCCCCGGGCGGGAATCGAACCAGCGGCCCAGCGCTTACAAGGCAGATGTGCTACCCTCCAAGCTAACTAGGCTAGCAAGAGAAAGAGATTGGGTCTCCTGTATGGTTTAGGTCTCCTGTTTTACGGTGTTACCGTATAATGAGTTTTATAACCTTTAACTAGGCTAGCAAGAGAAAGAGATTGGGTCTCCTGTATGGTTTAGGTCTCCTGTTTTACGGTGTTACCGTATAATGAGTTTTATAACTTTTTTTCAGGGTATACGAGTTGGACGATAATCTAGTCAAATATCTTACGGATTTCATTTATCAGTTGCTTTCGAGCGGTCATTTCAAGCCCGCCCGAGGTTTGCGAGTCAAACTCCTTGCAAAGTACGACTGCAAAAACAACGAGTCTGTGAAAAATGAAATCCTGTCCTCGCTTAATGTTTATACTACGTAAGTATACGCGTTGTTATGTTCCAATCTGCAAAGTTTAAGCCCCCTTGCCCGAAAGGCGATCTTTTCCTTTTCCTATGGTTAATAATAATATACGTAAGTATACGCGTTGTTATGTTCCAATCTGCAAAGTTTAAGCCCCCTTGCCCGAAAGGCGATCTTTTCCTTTTCCTATGGTTAGTCCTGAATAGGAAAACTTTGGCTCTGAATAACGGCCGACGGCACATTTCTGGAAAGCCAGCCCAGGGCAATTTTTAATCCAAATAATTTACCAAAAAGACACCGAAGAACTTCTGTGTTTAGTTTGATCGACTTTGACCGAAATCTAAAGGCCTGAGCAAACAATTACTTTTTTATTGCAATGCTAACTTTTTCAACCTTCTATACGTAAGTATACGCGTTGTTATGTTCCAATCTGCAAAGTTTAAGCCCCCTTGCCCGAAAGGCGATCTTTTCCTTTTCCTATGGTTAGGGTAAGTGTACCATTTATTCGCCCACCTAAAAAACGTACCATTAATTGGCCCACCTGTACCATACGCCACATAAGTCTGAACTCGACGAACTTTTTCAAGATCTGATTTTATCAAAGGAAGGGCTTAAAGAATGCTATCAAACCAGTAGTATTCCAAAATTGTAGTCATAAAAACAAAAATTAGAAAAATAAATGGTGGGCAGGTGGGCCAATAAATGGTACGTTTTTTTAGGTGGGCGAATAAATGGTACACTTACCCTAGTCCTGAATAGGGAAACTTTGGCTCTGAATAACGGCCGACGGCACATTTCTGGAAAGCCAGCCCAGGGCAATTTTTAATCCAAATAATTTACCAAAAAGACACCGAAGAACTTCTGTGTTTAGTTTGATCGACTTTGACCGAAATCTAAAGGCCTAAGCAAACAATTCCTTTTTTTGTTGCAATGCTAACTTTTTCAACCTTCTGCCAAATAATTTACCAAAAAGACACCGAAGAACTTCTGTGTTTAGTTTGATCGACTTTGACCGAAATCTAAAGGCCTAAGCAAACAATTACTTTTTTATTGCAATGCTAACTTTTTCAACCTTCTAATAAGCTCCATCTTTTCCTTTCAAAAAAAAAGTTTAAAAAGATAGGTAGGTACGTACGAAAAACACAAAAACCCGCGAGACAAGTAGGTATTTTTTCAGCCTTTTAGCATTTAGTAACACGGATTCAAAAACGGATTATTTGTAATTTAGTACCTATCCTTGGGTAAAGCAGTGTTACCCAAGGATAGGTACAAGGATGTTTTTATTTCGAATTACTTCATTGGTATTTTTCCTTTTCAGCCATTACACACTACTGGCCTTCAAATCTGAGCACATAGCAGAACAAATGACCCTCCTAGATTCTGATTTGTTTATCAAAATTGAAATTCCCGAAGTTTTAGCCTGGATCGAGCAGCAAAATGAAGAGAAGAGTCCTAATCTGACTAGGTTTACTGAACATTTCAACAAAGTTTCCTATTGGTAAGATATATTTTATCATTGTTATATTTGTGACCGTTATTTTTAGTCCCACAAGCAGTTGCTAACGTAATAAATTAAATTCATAACTGAGGGGACTGTGGTTCGAACCTCAGCATGGACAAATAATTGGCTTTTTATGTATTTTTAGTTGAAGAATAGATGGTATAAAAACGCAAGATATACATCGAAATAACTTGGTTGATATATATTTCAGGGCTCGCACGAGAATTCTCGAACAGAACGAGGCCCGAGATCGCGAGAAGTACGTCGTGAAATTCATCAAGATAATGAAACATTTGCGCAAAATGAACAACTTTAACAGTTACCTCGGCCTATTGTCCGCCCTTGACAGCGCGCCCATCAGACGACTGGAGTGGCAGAAACACATTACAGAGGGGCTCAAAGAGTATTGTGCCCTGATAGATAGCACGTCAAGTTTCAGAGCGTACCGGCAAGCTTTGGCAGAAACGCAGCCACCCTGTATTCCCTATATTGGTCTTGTACTGCAGGACTTGACGTTTGTTCATATTGGCAACCCTCATTTGTTGCCCTGTAATGAGCTACCTCCGCATGGTAAGGATAAGGATAAGTTTAGACGTAAATGAGAAGCCTCCGTAACCGAGTGGGTATCACACTAGGCTTGTACTCCGGAGGACCCGGGTTCGATTCCCGGCGGGGTCTAAGTTCTTTAGGTTATAAGCTTGGAGTTCGGGGTACACTCAGCCTCGTGAGGACAATTGAGTAGCTACTTTAATCGAGTAGCGGCCAGTGGCAGCGTTACCAGAGTAAAAAGAAAAATTATAGATAATTATGTCAGAAATAGAAGGGAGGCTCTTATCCACAAAAATTGTGAAGAAACTCTCAGCTAGTGTTTGAGTAGCTACTTTAATCGAGTAGCGGCCAGTGGCAGCGTTACCAGAGTAAAAAGAAAAATTATAGATAATTATGTCAGAAATAGAAAGGAGGCTCTTAGTAATGCTGATATCCACAAAAATTGTGAAGAAACTCTCAGCTAGTGACGTTAAACGTATGATACAAACTGTACTCTATTAATAACTTTCCGGATGTCCCTTCCTTTGTTTTCAGTCCAATACAAAAATGTGATAAACTTCTCCAAGCGAAGACAACAATTCAACATTGTGCAAAATATGAAACGGTTTCGGAGTGGGGTTCATAAGTTCCCTCGTCATGATAGGATAATCGAATTCTTCAGCAACTTTGACGATTTTCTGAGCGAAGAAGCTATGTGGCAAATGAGTGAAACGATAAAACCGCGGGGGAAACCGAAGCATTAGAACGGATTGCGCTGATTTGGAATGGTAAAATGGAAAATATATGACCTATCCTTAAAATTTCGGCAGCAGTTCGAATTTTCTCTCCTGTCTTCTGATCTCTCAAGGTATGTAGACAAGTCTTTTTGTTTGGCAAATGAGTGAAACGATAAAACCGCGGGGGAAACCGAAGCATTAGAACGAATTGCGCTGATTTGGAATGGTGAAATGGAAAATATTGTCATAAATGACCTATTCTTAAAATTTCGGCAGCAGTTCGAATTTTCTCTCCTGTCTTCTGATCTCTCAAGGTATGTAAACAAGTCTTTTTGTTATTTCGACATCTCCACTAATTGTTCATAGCACATTGCATAATCACAAAGTTTCACGGCGTTCATAAGAAATGGAAGTTTCCGATCGAGGTTTTATTGAGCTTTTTAGAGAAGAGTCCTAATCTGACTAGGTTTACTGAACATTTCAACAAAGTTTCCTATTGGTAAGATATATTTTATCATTGTTATATTTGTTACCGTTATTTTTAGTCCCACAAGCAGTTGCTAACGTATTAATTTAAATTCATAACTCAGGGGACTGTGGTTCGAACCTCAGCATCGACAAATAATTGGCTTTTTATGTATTTTTAGTTGAAGAATAGATGGTATAAAAACGCAAGATATACATCGAAATAACTTGGTTGGTATGTATTTCAGGGCTCGCACGAGAATTCTCGAACAGAACGAGGCGCGAGATCGCGAGAAGTACGTCGTGAAATTCATCAAGATCATGAAACATCTGCGCAAAATGAACAACTTCAACAGTTACCTCGGCCTATTGTCCGCCCTAAAAACTTGTTTTATTTACCAAACTGCTATACTGTTGAACAAATACTGACTCTCAAGCTACACTGAAGCATCAGTTCCAAATATCTGATGGGCCAAAATTTGTTCTAAATCATAAAAACTTGTTTTATTTACCAAACTGCTATACTGTTGAACAAATACTGACTCTCAAGCTACACTGAAGCATCAGTTCCAAATATCTGATTGGGCAAAATTTGTTCTAAATCATCAACTTATTTTATTTACCAAACTGTCTCTTGTTTTCCAGTCATGGCCTACATGGAAATGTTCGGCCACTGTCACGAAACCAACATCAGATGTCTCTCGGACACGCACTCCTCATGTACGTGCAGTCTATTCACACAGTCCTACCATTCTCATCAAATCCAAGGCAGAGTCAACATGAACCATTACCATCAGGTGACCACGGATATTCAACAGTCGTCCCTGAGCAAATGGATTCATGAGGCGAGCCGAAGTTCCTTGTAAGTAGAATGTCAGAAGGTCCCGGGTTTGGTGCCCAGCATCAGCATAAAATTTGAAGTCGTATTTCGATTTGCAAATATGTCTTCTTCTTATTATTATTATTATTTTTCTTCTTCCTAACCTTTTCCTATTTAAATAGGGTCGGCGTTTCTTGTCAGTCTCTTCCAGGCAGCCCTAGTGTATTATTATGTTAAGGCGGTCTCTTCCTGATCCCTTGTGTGCCGCGTCCAAGCCCTAGTGTCTACTTCATGCCCTGTTAAATTTTTCTCACTCAAGTCATGATTCACTCAATGTAAATATGTACCTAAAAAAGTATATATTTCGATTGTAAATACATATAAGTACCTACTACCCTCGAAATCGAACCCGCGACCCAACGCTAACAAAGATCCCAGTTTATAATGAACTTATTCGTTCACAGAGATACTTCCCTCAGTACAGCCCCATCTCCTAGTCCAGATATAGATATTGAAGTCATTCCTCCCGCCCTACCTCCCAAGAAAGTCAACATCCCAATCAAACCCAGCAACTACGTCAATCACCATCTGCCCCACAAGTTCCCCAACGACGTGAGGCAAGGCAATGAATACGTAGGAGACTAGTGAGTAGATGTAGTTTTTTTTCTGTCCGAACTTTCTGAACACCTGTTTTGCATTATCAAAAACTCGGTAAGCCACTATTTGGATTCTTGCCCCTGCCCTGTTTCAAAAATCGCGAATGGCAAATGAGTGAAACGATAAAACCGCGGGGGAAACCGAAGCATTAGAACGAATTGCGCTGATTTGGAATGGTGAAATGGAAAATATTCTCATAAATGACCTATTCTTAAAATTTCGGCAGCAGTTCGAATTTTCTCTCCTGTCTTCTGATCTCTCAAGGTATGTAGACAAGTCTTTTTGTTATTTCGACATCTCCACTAATTGTTCATAGCACATTGCATAATCACAAAGTTTCACGGCGTTAATAAGAAATGGAAGTTTCCGATCGAGGTTTTATTGAGCTTTTCAACGGCAGCTATGGATGGTCTCAAGTTCCTAAGATAGATTGGATGGGTCACAGGATTCAGCCAGATAGAAATAGAGAATAATTCGTGGTAGAGAAAGGTTTTATCCGGATCCCAGGTTAAAGTTAGAAAGTGTTCAATGTTTTCTTGGTGTCATTTTTATTGCTTTAAATATGGAGGATGTGTAGCCAAATATTTAGAAAATTTAGATTAATACGCGTTTGTAGGTACAATAAATTTGTTTTTGTTTGTTTAGTAGTGTGAGAGTATCCACTATAAAAAGAGGTTAAAAAGTTACCCCATTGGAGGAATTTTTAGTTTAGGTATTGCTTGTCTATCGTTTAAATTGTGTTTTATTTAAAGTGTGAACAATGAAAATAATTATATCAGTCAATTTTTTTAAAACAATGAATACGTAGGAGACTAGTGAGTAGATGTAGTTTTTTTTCTGTCCGAACTTTCTGAACACCTGTTTTGCATTATCAAAGACTCGGTAAGCCACTATTTGGATTCTTGCCCCCGCCCTGTTTCAAAAATCGCGAAATTCGATGTAGGTAGTATGAGAGAAGAGTGGGAGAGGAAAAGTTGCGAGATTCGGAAAGCAAGGAAGAGAAGGAATGTACGGTTAGTTGGTATTAAAGCCTTTGTAGGAAGTGAATTTTGTATCGATTTATAGTTCTGTGAAACCCCTAACTTTTTTTATTTCAAGTAGTCCCTCCATCCACCCCTGGGCAATTTAAAGGGGGCACCTGCCGGCTTTTGCTTCAATCCCCCGTTCATTCCTCCATCCAGTCTACTTACTTTTTTTTCTTACCCCCTCCCCTCGAAAAACTCCTGGATACGGTTCCAACTCTAACCATTTTGTTCTGATTCCGTTGTAGCGAGTCAAACACCGAAGATCTCCAGACCACGGATACCTCAGAGCCAAGAAACAACAGTTCGGAATCCCTTCGTGATAGTAACATAGATTTTATAGAAGAACTGGATGTGAGGGATCATCTGATATTCACTGAAGACGGACAAGACATTCGGGGAGCACATCCTGATGCCTTGCTCGTGCATGCTACTCGTGATAATAATGGTAAGTTATTTATTTATTTTTAGGTGCTAGGTGCTCCAAGTTTTGGGAGTCCGGCCTACAGTAAAGGAAGAAAATAAAATCCCGAGGGGGCCCGGATCCATGTTTATGTTGTTGTAGCGGCTTTAGCTCTTGCCGAATGGTGATGGCAGAATAAAGAAAGGATATCTTTTTTATCTGCAATACACCGGGGTGATGGTCTCTAGCCATGTTTAATAATTGGCTCTTCCTGAACCGCAGTCAACCATCGTGAGGACTTGTACTTGTTCTTTAAAAGCAGAGAGAACCCTTTGAAAAGCTGCCAGCTAGCTATTCTGCTTAGGGTTGGCTGTTCTCCTTCCTGTTTATAGTCCCTGAGGTAGACACTAGTCTACTCTCTGTTTACCGTCCCCTAGCCAGACACCGTGTACGATAATTTTTCGAGTTTAAGTTAAAAGGCAGTGGTTTCCAATCTATGTTCTTAATTACAAACTTTACGTTAGCTAATACAGTTTGATCGAATCTCATGGGGTGAAACTGTGAAAGGTTTTGGAACCACCATATTATATTTCTAGCCTATCCCAAGAGTCCGTTCCTGAAAAGGATGGTGTTCTGCTTTACAAGATGTACGTGCATTGTGGCGGGTGGTCATGCTCAGACCTGGGTCTGTCAGTGACTGGCATTATACGGAAATTGTCACAAAATCCTTAAAAAAGAGAAGTGTTCCGCTTTTTTTTTCTTTTTTTTTTAGCTAGGTATTTTATTCTTTATTTCTTATACCAACTCATTCATAAGCACTTATAATAATCTTATAACAATTTCGCATTCTCTGATTCGTAAAGTCCTCACCATCCTTCCAGGAATTTGGCTCAAGTGTTTTCAAATTATAGTCTAATTTGTACATATCAACTTTTCATGCTTGGAATTGATTAGCGCACTCAACATTTCATTCCTTGATAGATCAACTCATAATCCTACTTACTAGAATATGTCTTCTTTCGTGGCTTCTGTATCTCAACAATACCTACATCACAATTCCTTTAGTTTTCACCTCGCCATCTATTTATTTATTTCTTGTCTTTCCGTAGGTGTTGAACAACTCTTAGTAATAAATAAGCCACACGAGAAGAATCTTTTCACCTCGCCATCTATTTATTTATTTCTTGTCTTTCCGTAGGTGTTGAACAACTCTTAGTAATAAATAAGCCACACGAGAAGAATCCATTTCGTATTTTTAAATTTATTTTGAGTATTAAATACTCTATTTATTTAAATAAAATATAGGTATAATTCATATTATATTTAGTACAAGCCGTATTTTATAGTATTGTATTAAAAATACATGTCAAAAATAACAACACAATCATTATTCCGTTCTGTTTTGCTTCTTTTCTTATCCTCCAATTGAACATCTCAATTTGATACATGTCAAAAATAACAACACAATCATTATTCCGTTCTGTTTTGCTTCTTTTCTTATCCTCCAATTGAACATCTCAATTTGTTTTTTCCTATGGTTTGCTTGAAAAAAAAATCTTCAAAAATAAATTAAAATTGAGAGTTAAAAAATAAATACATGAAATTTAAATGAAGAAAATTGAAATAATAATTTCAAGAAAAAAATGCGAGAGGTTTTTTCAGGCTTCCCAGACTGACTAGTAACAAGGTCCCCACCCGAATGCCCTCCCAAAGTGCCTTACTTTGTCAGCATACTGAAAAGTTCAGAAAAAGGAGGAGCCAAGTCAGAAGGCTAGGGGAAACCATTTCCCCTATACTGCCCCTAAACTGATTCTGGCTCGAAGTTCGGTGCATGCGTAATAGAACTTTCCTATAAAAAAAATAATACTTTTCTAAATTAAAATACATCATGAGATTCAAAAATCAAAATAAGAGAAGTAATTTTTGAGTGACTAATTACAAAAAAAGAAGAAATAATATAAATAAATGCAATAACACACTTAAACAAAAAGAAAATACTGATAGTGATATTTTAACAAAATAAAATTAGAATAATTCTTACAGGGTGTTACAAATGTCCCAAACAATCATATTGAAATGAGAAAGAAAAAGGACTTGGTACACCCTGTAAAATAAATATATTGGTGCTCACCACATTGTTTGTCAGAACATAATATTCTCTCGAACTTTTTAGGAGATCTTTGAGTTGTTTTCATTACTAACGAATTATGTGTTTACAAAATCCTGCGAGACAGACCCTATTAATATATACATCCGCAGAAAATAATACATTGGGCCCTGTACCACAACCAGTTTTTGGTAGCTGAATCCATTGTTTAAAATTTAAATAGAAGATCTCATATCTGACTGAGAACTTTTTAGGAGATCTTTGAGTTGTTTTCATTACTAACGAATTATGTGTTTACAAAATCCTGCGAGACAGACCCTATTAATATGTATGTACATCCGCAGAAAATAATACATTGGGCCCTGTACCACAACCAGTTTTTGGTAGCTGAATCTATTGTTTAAAATTTAAATAGAAGATCTCATATCTGACTGTTCGAATACCAAAACTAGTCGGTACTTGAAAAATTAGATAGGAGAACATCTATTTAAAGTTCACTAGCCAAAACCAGGTATGGTGGCAGGTATAAATTTAAAAGAATCAAGAAGAGAAACAAAGACTTCCCAGACTGACTAGTAACAAGGTCCCCACCCGAATGCCCTCCCAAAGTGCCTTACTTTGTCAGCATACTGAAAAGTTCAGAAAAAAGGAGGAGCCAAGTCAGAAGGCTAGGGGAAACCATTTCCCCTATACTGCTTCTTCTGTGGTAGTATAGGGAAAACTGTTCCCTAAACTGATTCTGGCTCGATGTTCGGTGCATGCGCAACGAAACAAAGAAAAGGGGGTTAGGGGAAAATAGACTAGAGTTCAATAGAGTAAACGTCAAAACAACATTCTGTAGTACGAGTAGACATTTACCATATTTTGAGGTAGCTAAGACAAGAATTAAAAATAATATTAAGTAGACTAGAAATTCTCAGGTAAGTATAATTTCGTCAGTTGAAAATTTGTCTTGTTTTTTCGACGATAGATTTGAAATACCAACTTCAGGAGCATATCACTTTTCGTAAAATTTAATGACGTCACAGGACTACTGATAAACCAATCATTAAATACTTTCCTCTGCAATATTACGTCATGGCGAAGAATGAAATTTAAAGAGCCAAGACCTTTATAAAACAGCCCTCTGATACTATTGTGTATTAACAAATCTAACGTCACAGGACTACTGATAAACCAATCATTAAATACTTTCCTCTGCAATATTACGTCATGGCGAAGAATGAAATTTAAAGAGCCAAGTCCTTTTTAAAAGAGCCCTCTGATACTATTGTGTATTAACAAATCTAATGTGCAGACATCAGTGACGGGAAGACAATATTGCTCTGACATACAATGTGCTAACAATGACCATATTTTGATCAAAACACCAATAAATATTTTACAAACAAATTGAACATTTCGTGTCATGATAGGTAAAAATTACCATGTAACCTTTTCTGATAGCATCAACGAAACGAGATAAGGAAAAGAATAAAGAGAACAAAAGGGAGCGAACTTGACCTGTATATTAAACCAAAATCTAATCAAATTCTTCAACAAAAGAAGACAGGCAGGACAAAACGCACGAAGGAAATTAAGATAGATGATATAATTGAATGGCAAAGGTGCAGACTCTCAAATTCTTCAACAAAAGAAGACAGGCAGGACAAAACGCACGAAGGAAATTAAGATAGATGATACAATTGAATGGCAAAGGTGCAGACTGGACTTAACCAACCTATGATTTTGAGATTCCGAGTCATTTACATCACTTTTGAGATTCTGAGTTATTTAGCTTGTCAAATTCTATTTTTTTTGGTATCAACTTAACCAACCTATGATTTTGAGATTCCGAGTCATTTACATCACTTTTGAGATTCTGAGTTATTTAGCTTGTCAAATTCTATTTTTTGGTATCACTTGTTCTAAATTTTCAAAGGTGTAGTTTTTAAATGGATTTTTTTCTGGACAAACCCTATCAATTATGCGTAAGCTCCAAACTTCTCCTTGTTTATAGGTCCTAGAAAAGCACCAAATGAAGATAGCTCGGTCAGTTTTTTTAACCACTCAATTAATCAATATGAACAATGTTTTTAGTACAATTTCCGACAAGGCCATTTGTAGATCAGCAATACCATGACAAAAATGTTTAAATAGAAAATAAAGGGTACTTTCTTAGTAGAAAGTAAAATAAATAAGGTTCAAAACAAACAAATAAATACAGGTAATAAAATAATTAAACGGAGTTCTCATCGATAACAGTAATTAACCTAGCAGGTACATTAACAGGAACCGTCGTACCACTTTGTAATAGTCGCCACTTGTTGTTCTTCACGTTGCCATTTCCATCTTCTGGTTCAACAGTTCCACCACCGTGCGGCGCTGCTGTTCCCTGTCTGGCCAGAGACCACCGTCTCCCTGAAAGCAGAAATGGTCGTCGAAACTGCTAAAACACTTCGGAAATAGATGATGGCAGTGCTGGAATTATTACTCGTATTATACCCAAAGCAGAAATGGTCGTCGAAACTGCTAAAACACTTCGGGAATAGATGATGGCAGTGCTGGAATTATTACTCGTATTATACCCGTATTAAGCAGAAATGGTCGTCGAAACTGCTAAAACACTTCGGGAATAGATGATGGCAGTGCTGGAATTATTACTCGTATTATACCCGTATTTATGAACAAAAATGTTTGTTCTTAAAGTGTGTCCACACATAGTCGACCGGCTGTCGATCGAACCGTCCACACTGCCTCGATAACATAGATTTATCTCGTCGTCGAAGTCGATTTGGACACACCTTTAAGTCAGACTGTAGACAATTTTGGGCAGTCAGATGTTTGGAATTGACGCTGTCGATCGAACCGTCCACACTGCCTCGATAACATAGATTTATCTCGTCGTCGAAGTCGATTGACTATATTTGGACACACCTTTAAATCAGACTGTAGACAATTTTGGCCAGTCAGATGTTTGGAATTGATAGCCCTTTCTTTTGATGAAATTGGATCTTGAAAAAGTTCGTCCAGTTCAGACTTATGTGGCGTATGGTACAGGTGGGCCAATAAATTGGTACGTTTTTTAGGTGGGCGAATAAACGGTACACTTACCCTATTCCTACAATAAGAACCAGATAGATGGATCACAGATCTACAAATTACAATTCTCTAATGCGGTGGAAAAATATTTCGATTCTCTCTCTTTGTATGAATGTTAGTGCCTGGGTCTCCTTGCTTGTTAACTAGGTACCTCGACCTAGGTATAATGTACCTATACACCCATACCTAGATATAATGTACCTATACACCCATACCTAGGTATAATGTACCTATACACCCATACCTAGATATAATGTACCTATACACCCATACCTAGATATAATGTACCTATACACCCATACCTAGATATAATGTACCTATACAGATACACCCATACCTAGGTATAATGTACCTATACACCCATACCTAGATATAATGTACCTATACACCCATACCTAGGTATAATGTACCTATACACCCATACCTAGATATAATGTACCTATACACCCATACCTAGATAGATATGGCATGGTGTACCTACATGTTTAGGTAATACAAGAGGTAGGTAGTACCTACCTAGGTACTCATTCCCTGCATAATACATGTTGCAATAATAGAAAGAACCCTAACTATTATTTTATCTTGTTTTCATTTTACCAACAAATTTAGGTAGGTACCTAATCCATTTTATGAGAAAGGAAAAGAAAATTTCATTAACTTTAAGAAATAAAATACCTAGCTACTTGTCACAAATTTGGTTCTCCGATTTAGGTACCTATTAGGTATTCATTTGATCATGACTTGGCTGGGACTCGAACTGCCAACCTCCATGTACGGAGTCTATCATGCTAACCACTACAACTCACGTTCATAACTTGCCGTTTTTTTGTGGTGATCGGTGCAACGGTTGGCGGCATTTTACCGCTTTTTGGCAGTTTTCGGTGTAATTTAACAATATCTCGGGAATGGTATGAGCTTGAGACTTGAAATTTGGTATTTAGTTCACAAATGTGACAAGGATGTAACACAAAACGTTTAGTTGAGATAGGTGCTACGGCCGGCGGTATTTTGACCGCTTTTTGGCAGTTTGGACTTTTTTTTTTGCGGTTTTCAGCTATACCGACTATACGGTTAGAGATATTGTAAAAGTTAGATTAGGAGAACACCCAAATAAGCATCATTCAGTAGAAGGATGCGACACGAAACTTTTGGTTAAGATCGGTGCAACGGTTGGCGGCATTTTACCGCTTTTTGGCAGTTTTCGGTGTAATTTAACGGTGATAAGGAAAGTCGTGTGATGTTCACACCAGATTTTTGTATATCCAATAAGGGAAATAATGAGTCAGGAAGGGAACATTCATTGTACCTACCATTACACAAGATATTAATCAATTTTCAATGCACAAATTTCAGTATAATTTTAAGTAAAAGCAAAGCGAAGTTAATTCTAAAGAAACTTTGGATCACATCAATCTCAGATGTATTCTAAGAATACCTATGTATTTAATAAAAGGAAACAACTATCCTCAAAAAGTATTGACTAAAGAAAAAATAAAGTACGTTAAAAGAGATAAAACAACCAAAACTGATACCTTAATGGATATAGTTTTCAATTTGAATAATAAAAGGAAACAACTATCCTCAAAAAGTATTGACTAAAGAAAAAATAAAGTACGTTGAAAGAGATAAAACAACCAAAACTGATACCTAATGGATATACGAGTAGTTTTCAATTTGAATGGAAAGTTAACAATGTGTGAACTCCCTATTGGACTACGAGTAAAAAGTAATTTAGCTACCTTAGTACATTTAGATAATAATCAAGTATTGAGCAAATTCGACTAAAAATTTCACAAAATTTTTAGGCCAATTTATATCCTATCTACACACAAGATGTATTTCTAGCTATTCGACAATATGCTTGTTACAATCTTATCATTATTACCAAGTATAATATTATAATAATAATAGTGCTTATTTACTTATACTGCTCGCATAGGACTGAAAAGTCCCTTTACTCCAGCAGTAGGCTACTACTATTACTGTGGTCAAATTCTCAAATTATATTGAGGATAAATTTTACTTTGCATCTTCATTTGCATAGGACTGAAAAGTCCCTTTACTCCAGCAGTAGGCTACTACTATTATTGTGGTCAAATTCTCAAATTATATTGAGGATAAAATTTACTTTGCATCTTCATTCAAATTTCCAAGTACCTACTTAGCGGACATTGTTCACATTTGTTTCATATGGACGTAACTATGACAATATTTTCATTTTTACAAAATAAATTAATAAAAATTATTGTAAATTATTCTAAAAAATAAAGTAATTTATCAACGAACAAGCTAAATATATCTTTCAATCTTAAAGACACTAAGTTTTTTCTACATCTTTTTTTTTCTATGTATAAAACAAGAAATAAAGAGTTTGGAATTTATTGGCAGTATTTGAGTATTTTATCACAATATCATAACACAATAATAATTTTATTATAATAGGTATGTAAATAAATATTAATAAGGTAAAATAAATAATACTTATATTCTAGAATCTAGAATAATAAAATTTAACTTATTTTGATTTAAAGGAGACAGTGTCTATTAGAGTCATCTTTTATAACACAAGGACATATTGCACAAGGAAATTGACAAAATAAATTAGGCAGATAGGCCTTTCCTGAAGAGTTCTTCAGGAAAGGCAGTGATGTTTGGAGGAGTGATATTTTTCTATATTCTAAGTAAATTATTTCTTAAGAAGGATAGAAAAACTGTGTGCTATAGAATATTCAATAAAAAAGGGAAGTTTAGACTTAAGACATTAGAAGGTGAATGAAAGTTGTTGATTTCATGAGAGAAATCTATCTATCCTGAATATTTTTCTTCAGCATAGGAACCAAAACTTAATTACTTGGTTATTGTGCTCTAAACTTTGAAGACATATCCATGTGTTATAAATTATAAAAAAATAATACTTTTCTAAATTAAAATACATCATGAGATTCAAAATGAGAGAAGTAATTTTTGAGTGACTAATTACAAAAAAGAAGAAATAATATAAATAAATGCAATAACACACTTAAACAAAAAGAAAATACTGATAGTGATAGTTTAACAAAATAAAATTAGAATAATTCTTACAGGGTGTTACAAATGTCCCAAACAATCATATTGAAATGAGGAAGAAAAAGGACTTGGTACACCCTGTAATATATTGGTGCTCACCACATTGTTTGTCAGAACATAATATTCTCTCGAACTTTTTAGGAGATCTTTGAGTTGTTTTCATTACTAACGAATTATGTGTTTACAAAATCCTGCGAGACAGACCCTATTAATATGTACATCCGCAGAAAATAATACATTGGGCCCTGTACCACAACCAGTTTTTGGTAGCTGAATCTATTGTTTAAAATTTAAATAGAAGATCTCATATCTGACTGTTCGAATACCAAAACTAGTCGGTACTTGAAAAATTAGATAGGAGAACATCTATTTAAAGTTCACTAGCCAAAACCAGGTATGGTGGCAGGTATAAATTTAAAAGAATCAAGAAGAGAAACAAAGTCAGTTTTTAGTGCCAAAACACGTTTTGAGGTCCCTAGAGCCTAAATCCAAAGTTTCAGCCATTGGTCCGTGTGTGTGTCTGTCTGTCCTTCTGTCTGTCTGTAAACAAAATATCTCGAGAACGGTAAGGGTATGCAGCTGTAAAATGTGACAAGGATGCGACACGAAACTTTTGGTCAGGTAAGTATAATTTCGTCAGTTGAAAATTTGTCTTGTTTTTTCGACGATAGATTTGAAATACCAACTTCAGGAGCATATCACTTTTAGTACAATTTGTGACGTCATGACGTCACAGGACTACTGATAAACCAATCATTAAATACTTTCCTCTGCAATATTACGTCATGGCGAAGAATGAAATTTAAAGTCCTTTATAAAACAGCCCTCTGATACTATTGTGTATTAACAAATCTAATGTGCAGACATCAGTGACGGGAAGACGATATTGCTCTGACATACAATGTGCTAACAATGACCATATTTTGATCAAAACACCGATAAATATTTTACAAACAAATTGAACATTTTGTGTCATGATGGGTAAAAATTACCATGTAACCTTTTCTGATAGCATCAACGAAACGAGATAAGGAAAAGAATAAAGAGAACAAAAGGGAGCGAACTTGACCTGTAGGTTAAACCAAAATCTAATCAAATTCTTCAACAAAAGAAGACAGGCAGGACAAAACGCACGAAGGAAATTAAGATAGATGATACAATTGAATGGCAAAGGTGCAGACTGGACTTAACCAACCTATGATTTTGAGATTCCGAGTCATTTACATCACTTTTGAGATTCTGAGTTATTTAGCTTGTCAAATTCTATTTTTTTTGGTATCACACTTGTTCTAAATTTTCAAAGGTGTAGTTTTTAAATGGATTTTTTTCTGGACAAACCCTATCAATTATGCGTAAGCTCCAAACTTCTCCTTGTTTATAGGTCCTAGAAAAGCACCAAATGAAGATAGCTCGGTCAGTTTTTTTAACCACTCAATTAATCAATATGAACAATGTTTTTAGTACAATTTCCGACAAGGCCATTTGTAGATCAGCAATACCATGACAAAAATGTTTAAATAGAAAATAAAGGGTACTTTCTTAGTAGAAAGTAAAATAAATAAGGTTCAAAACAAACACATAAATACAGGTAATAAAATAATTAAACGGAGTTCTCATCGATAACAGTAATTAACCTAGCAGGTACATTAACAGGAACCGTCGTACCACTTTGTAATAGTCGCCACTTGTTGTTCTTCACGTTGCCATTTCCATCTTCTGGTTCAACAGTTCCACCACCGTGCGGCGCTGCTGTTCCCTGTCTGGCCAGAGACCACCGTCTCCCTGAAAGCAGAAATGGTCGTCGAAACTGCTAAAACACTTCGGGAATAGATGATGGCAGTGCTGGAATTATTACTCGTATTATACCCGTATTTATGAACAAAAATGTTTGTTCTTAAAGTGTGTCCACACATAGTCGACCGGCTGTCGATCGAACCGTCCACACTGCCTCGATAACATAGATTTATCTCGTCGTCGAAGTCGATTGACTATATTTGGACACACCTTTAAGTCAGACTGTAGACAATTTTGGCCAGTCAGATGATTGGAATTGACACTCCAGTGCGAATTTGTTCATAAATATGGGTGTCAGTGTCTGAAAACATTTCGAGAAACTTTTAAACCCAACCTAATCTTTGGAGTGCTATCTATTGGAAAAAAAGACCCTTCACACTGAATGCGTTCAAGGTTCTAAAATCGAATACATACCTTTTCTATCCATGACTATAGGGATTTCTGCGATGAGATTATTTTCAAACTCGCTCAACATAAGATAGTTCTCTACTTTGTTACAGGAGGTGATGCAATCTCCAATGTAGTCCAAATCATCGAGTAGATTATCCGCGAGATCCATGTCAGCAATACCTGAAATTAATCCAATAGGGTTAGGATTTGAAAGAAGAGTACAAAAGGAATACAAAACAAAAGAAACAAAGATTAAAAAATTCTGTACCAAATACATAAGAAAAATTCTGTAACAAATACATAAGAAAAATTCTGTACCAAATACATAAGAAAAATTCTGTACCAAATACAGAAGATCTTGGTTAGACTGCAGGCAGTCTTATTCTGGCTTATTCTGGCAGTATAATCGGTCTTATTCTGGCAGTATAATTTCTGGCTTATTCTGGCAGTATAATCGTTTGTTATTTATTGAGTTTACATAAGACTTTTTTTCCCCTCTTCTCTTTCGCTCCGATTTTAACCAAATCCTCAATCGTCCCCAAATTCATTCACCAAATATTACAGGTTGGCTCGGTGCACTATCAATGGCGGTCAGTTTATTCGCCTCTCCAGTCATTATAGCTTTCTGTAGGCGTAAATCGACCAGATTGACGGCAGTCATGGGAGGTTTGGTGACAGCATTGGGCTGCCTGTTCACGTCTTTTGCATCTCAGTTCCACCAGTTGTTTCTCAGCTATGGATTAGTTGTTGGTAAGTTCATTTTCCATGTTCGATTTTATTTTTCATATCTGTGACAGAAACGGTTTTTGCTTCTACAGATGGTACACCTTTTGTGTAATTTATTATGTAACTTTAATTATTAGGAACTTATCATATCATAGATCTCCATCTTTAAGGAGTTTCAATGGTAATTTTCTCTATGTAGTCCAAATCATCGAGTAGATTATCCGCGAGATCCATGTCAGCAATACCTGAAATTAATCCAATAGGGTTAGGATTTGAAAGAAACAAAACAAAAGAAACAAAGATTAAAAAAATCTGTACCAAATACATAAGAAAAATTCTGTACCAAATACATAAGATCTTGGTTAGACTGCAGGAGTAAAGGGACTTTTAAGTCTTATTCTGGCAGTATAATCTGGGTATATTCTATTCTATTCTAGTTTATGGTTGACTTCGTTAGTTTATAATGGAATGTAAGGAACACTAACTCTTAAATGTAGTAAAAGTATCGGTCTAAAATTTGGAGCATCCACCCTCTTCGTACTTTTATGTGGATCAAAGATCGGGAAGAACCAATTCTCATAAAATAGGTTATTGGTAAGGAACACTAACTCTTAAATGTAGTAAAAGTATCGGTCTAAAATTTGGAGCATCCACCCTCTTCGTACTTTTATGTGGATCAAAGCTCGGGAAGAACCAATTCTCATAAAATAGGTTATATAAATCAAGATCAAAACAATGACTATAAGAGACCTTGTTTAGATGTTTGAGCTTTTCAATCCTATTCCAGCAGGATAAACACGGTATATTCTAACTCACCTTCCTCAGAGATACAAGTCAGCTCGGGTTTATCGGTAGCAGGATTATTGACCGGCGTCAAGTTGGTATTAGCCGGAGCTGGATCAGCGATAGCCACTTCTTCCGGCCTTTTCAATCCTATTCCAGCAGGATAAACACGGTATATTCTAACTCACCTTCCTCAGAGATACAAGTCAGCTCGGGTTTATCGGTAGCCGGATTGTTGACCGGCGTCAAGTTGGTATTAGCCGGAGCTGGATCAGCAATAGCCACTTCTTCCGGTTCTGTGGAGAAGGACAACCGCCTTCTCTTCGGACATGAATCCGACACGCACAGTTTGCGCGTGCCAAACTCGTTATGCTTGTGGCGCGCTATCGACCGACGATGTAAATCGATGAAGAAGAGTGATAGAGATCCAACCAGGACGCAGGTAGAGCTGAAATAATAGCCGGACTTGCCTCCACAACCCACGTCAATGTAACCTGCGGGGAAAGAGCAGTTGGTTGAGTAGAATTCATTAGAAGCTTAGGGGAAAATGTCGTTAATTGTAAATAAAATGTAAACGGTTTTATTGACAATAATAAAATTGCAGAATGTAAATTTTACTCATAGTAGATACTTCATTAAACAGTGACAGATGGTTAAAAAAAATATAAATAGGTCCAAATTTAATTCCGGATTTGAATGGACAAATTCGAGTAATTTAAAAGAGAAAGCTAGCTACAAAACACACAGTTGAAAGAATAAGAAACACTTTCATATCTCCTCAAGTCTTTCGCACATCGAAGTGGAAATGCTCTGTTGAAATTCTTAAACAGTAATTTTACCTGATATAGGAACTCCAATGGCGATAGGTATCGCTTGGGAACACTGTACAAAGCCCCAGGTCCGGGCGAAATTCCTCGCTCTCACCCGCTCATAGGTGTACATCTTGAGTGAGTACTGGTATCCACCGCAGAATATGCCATAGATCCAAGTGAACAAAATGTAGCCATACCTGTGAACAGAGTAACATTTGTTTATAATAACAAATGAATAAAGGAGCTGCCAGTCTGTGACTGGTTGATCAACACACCAAACCAAATATTCCTTTGGAAATCTTCATTCTCATGAGAGGGCGTCTTTTTCAAAGGAAACTGTAAAGGAAGGAACCTCCATGGCCGAGTGGCTATCACACTAGGTGACTAGGCTTACACACCGAAGGTCCCCGGTTCGATTCCCAGAAAGGTCGAAGTTTTTTCGGCTCTGCGGTTAGAGCGGTGGACTTTGGATCTGAGAAAGAATCAATAAAATTTACTGACGGACTAATAATAATAATAAAATAGTTAAAAATAAAAAAAGGTACATCTGCTTACTTGTTTCCATGAACCGCAGTGAGCGCCAGTATGGAAAGGCCGCACATAAAGACCGCTGCCTGGCAGAGATATTGCCGGGCGATGCGGCATTCTACCGAGTTATGAACAACTACTGTGCCGAACGCTACACAGCCTAGGGAATACGCGAGACCCATGTAGGTTTGTAACAGAGGAGCAGAATCTCCCAGCCCGTCCTCTTCTGCTTGATGAACCTGAAGCAAAGACAAAATGTTATAAAAAAAGACAAAATCAGTGGCATGCTCAAAGCTGGTCATGTTGAAAGAATAGATGAGAGCTACATAGGGAAAAGAGTGGAGAAAATGGAAGTGAGGGGGAGAAAAGGGTGAAGGAGGTGGAAGGATTGTGTGAATCAAGACTTGAGTGAGAATAATTTAACATGAGGTACACAATTTAAGTAGGAATAGGCTAGGAAGAAGAAGAGGAGTGGTCAAAGCACTGGCCTGGTAGGCAAGTAGCGCAGGTTTGATTCCAGCCAAGGTATGGTGGAAGGATTGTGTGAATCAAGACTTGAGTGAGAATAATTTAACATGAGGTACACAATTTAAGTAGGAATAGGCTAGGAAGAAGAAGAAGAGGAGTGGTCAAAGCACTCGCCTGGTAGGCAAGTAGCGCGGGGTTGATTCCAGCCAAGGTATGAAATTTATAGTTTATTTGGCCACATAATGATGGAGCTTTAAGGGTCAGTTGCTAGAGAACACCTCTGACGTTAACCTCGCCTGGATACTTCGAAAAGGTAGTTGTGATAAAATAGCACAAAGTAGCTCTCACCTTTTTCACACGTCTCGAAAAAATCCCACTTATACAAAGTTTCAAGTTTTTTTTTTTAAATTTACAATATACATTTTATCAATTCTCTTATCTATGTTTATTCAAGTTCCAAGTCCAACTTACCAAGTAGAAAATCGGGGTGTTGATGCCAAACGCACTAATCCCGGTCGAAATGAGCAGAATCCGCACCGTCTTACTCTTGAGCGTACTAAAGTCCAGAAAGGGCGGTTTGTCATCCTGCTTGTTCTTATCCTTGATCTTGCGCTTCTGATTCTTCAGATGGAGAATAGCGCGCCGCTGTGGGTGATATAATAATAATAAATGCAATTTCTTTGTGTTATTCTATTACAACTTTGGTGCTATGACTGAAAATAGCGGTTGGACCGTACATTTCTGGAACTTCGTCCCGCGGGCACTTTTGATCTACATCCTATCCTCAAGATCCTAAATGCAGTTTCTTTGTGCTATTATATCACAACTTTGGTGCTCACTGCAGCCCGGGCACTTTTGATCTACATCCTATCCTCAAGATCCTAAATGCAGTTTCTTTGTGCTATTATATCACAACTTTGGTGCTCACTGCAGCATTGTAGGATTTTCCCAACATCTCAATAATCCAATATCCAATGTTTACCTACCATGCTGGCACCGCTCGCTATGCCCATTTATATTGCAGAACTACTCATTTTCCTCACGAGGCTGAGTGGGCCCCGCAACAGCCAGTCACGGAATCAATCATTTCATTGATTGATGATAACGAAATCAATTAAAAATTTATAAATAACTCGAAAGTCTTTAGCCTCTCAGGATCCTGTTCTCGTAACCTCTCGGTTACCCTTTTGCTACTCTGGGTTCAATTATGACTAGCTGAGTTGTATTCGATTATGTAAAGATAACGAAATCAATTAAAAATTTATAAATAACTCGAAAGTCTTTAGCCTCTCAGGATCCTGTTCTCGTAACCTCTCGGTTACCCTTTTACTACTCTGGGTTCAATTATTAGCTGAGTTGTATTCGATTATGTAAAATTTAATTGGTTGAACCAATGAGATTGGGAGATTTTGCTGTGTTTACGTCCAAAGCGGGATCTCCTTGATTCAGCCATGTTTTGACTGAATTAAATTTCACATAATCGAATACAACTCTGATCTGACTCGTGCTTCGGATTGGGAGATTTTGCTGTGTTTACGTCCAAAGCGGGATCTCCTTGATTCAGCCATGTTTTGACTGAATTAAATTTCACATAATCGAATGCAACTCTGATCTGATCGTGCTTCGGTACTACGGAGTAAAATATTCTAATCACGCAGACTTCGTACTCTCCTTTACGCTCCTCCTACATTTTCATCTCTCTTTTATTTAATTTTGCTAATTTGAACAGTAATTAATCTTCTGTTCATTTCCCTAATTATTTTCTTTCTATCTCTTTAATCCTTTTATTGTCTGCCTTTCCCTCCAGTTGATAACTGACAGGACAGAAAGATACTATAAGGAGTAATATCCTTAACGAGTCAAGTCCATCATGGTGGCTCAGTATTTCAAACGGAAGCGAGAGTTCGTGGAGATTTTCATTGTGTCCGGCTCAGGGTTTGGTATCACCCTCATGTCCATCTTCATCCAAGGTTCCATCACGAAGATTGGATGGCGGCTTGGTTTACATGTAGTCACAGCGGTTGTATTTCTCACCTTCTTCCTTGGAACGTGTTACCGCTCAGCCTCCCTATATCACCCACAGGTCAGCTCCCATGGTGTAGTGGTCGCTCGCCTTGCACGCGGGAGACCCGGGTTCGATTCCCGGCGGGGTAAAAAAAAAATATGCAAACAATAATAGCGGAAAAAATCTCATCTCTGTCACTGTCAGATTTCATTATATTTACATAGACAAACAATAATAGCGGAAAAAATCTCATCTCTGTCACTGTCAGATTTCATTATATTTACATAGATTTGTCAGCTCCCATGGCGTAGTGCTCACTGCGCTCGCCTTGCAGGCGGGAGACCCGGATTCGATTCCCGGCAGGGTCAAGAAATTTGCATCAATGGGCGAGCGACCACTACACCATGGGAGCTGACCTGTGGGTGATATAGGGAGGCTGAGCGGTAACACGTTCCAAGGAAGAAGGTGAGAAACACAACCGCTGTGACTACATGTAAACCAAGCCGCCATCCAATCTTTGTGATGGAACCTTGGATGAAGATAGACATGAGGGTGATACCAAACCCTGAGCCGGACACAATGAAAATCTCCACGAACTCTCGCTTCCGTTTGAAATACTGAGCCACCATGAGGGTGGAACAGTCACGGGTCATGCCGACACCTACGCCTGGAAATGGAAAATAGGCCTTGGTTATCCTGCTCGAATAGGTCTTGAAATTCCCAGAATATTATAATATGGTTGGTTTAAAATACCAACCGCAGTCGTGCGAGCCACCATGAGGGTGGAACAGTCACGGGTCATGCCGACACCTACGCCTGGAAATGGAAAATAGGCCTTGGTTATCCTGCTCGAATAAGTCTTGAAATTCCCAGAATATTATAATATGGTTGATTTAAAATACCAACCGCAGTGGTGCAACCAACCTCAGAGGTGCAGTGGTTACTAACCTCAGTGGTGCAATGGTTAGCGCGGTGGACTCTGGATCTGGAGGTTGGTGGTTCAAGTCCAAGTCAAGTCATAAAATTTAGCGTAGTGCATTAAGCAGGGGACGACATTTGTGACAAGCATTTATGCTCAACACAATTAAAATTCCTTTCCTTTGGTTGGTTTAAAAGGCTAGAAATTGACTATTAATAGTGTTAGGTCATTTTTTATTCGGTTTGTTGGTTGGTCGGTTTCAAACCATTATAAAATACATCATATTTTTTTATCCAGGCATAAAGAGACATTTCTGTAGCTGAACCTAGAGCATCTCAGGAATTTTAAACATATTCGGTAGAGTCAAGTCATAAAATTTAGCGTAGTGTATTAAGCAGGGGACGACATTTGTGACAAGCATTTATGCTCAACACAATTAAAATTCCTTTCCTTTGGTTGGTTTAAAATGTTAGAAATTGACTATTAAGAGTGTTAGGTCATTTTTTATTCGGTTTGTTGGTTGGTCGGTTTCAAACCATTATAAAATACATCATATTTTTTTATCCAGGCAAAAAGAGACATTTCTGTAGCTGAACCTAGAGCATCTCAGGAATTTTAAACATATTCGGTAACTGGAATTTTATAGACCTTTATTTTATGAACATACTATCATTCTTATACAAATACCTTACGTACCTCGTATTTAGTCGAAATATCAGAACAACAGATTAGTAAAAGACAGAATATATCATTGAAGGAGAGAAAAAACCACTGCCCTTGACTTGACAACATGCGTAACATTCAAATTGATTTATTTACTTGATCTCAGTTCATGACTTATTTATTACTTTTTTCATTCTAATAAATTCCAATAAATGATGATTAATTTCGCCAAAGGCAAACCAACTTAACCAACCATTCCATTTATTACTTTTTTCATTCTAATAAATTCCAATAAATGATGATTAATTTCGCCAAAGGCAAACCAACCATTCTATTTATTACTTTTTTCATTCTAATAAATTCCAATAAATGATGATTAATTTCGCCAAAGGCAAACCAACCATTCTGTCGAGAATTTTTTTACCCTTTTATGATATTTAGCAATAACTTGTTTTTTGTTATTAATATAAACGTGTTCTACATTACAAACATTACACTTGGAGTGAGCTATACATATAACACTGTAAGTTGAAGCAGAAGCGATATCAATTTCTATATTTGTTATGATATTTAGCAATAACTTGTTTTTTGTTATTAATATAAACGTGTTCTACATTACAAACATTACACTTGGAGTGAGCTATACATACATATAACACTGTAAGTTGAAGCAGAAGCGATATCAATTTCTATATTTCACGCGAGAACTTTGTGTGAAAGAGCACAGAGACATCCCACCACACTTGGCTGCAACTTTTAACTTTTATAATGCGGCTATACTGAATGTGTTTTCAAGATATTCACTTTACTCGAGAAAATTACCATTGAAACTCCTTAAAGATGGAGATCACAACACATATGTATATAAAAGTAAATTTTTTCCTTCCTTCTCCTCTATGATAACTTCCTAATAATTAAAGTTGCATAATAAATTACACAAAAGGTGTACCATCTGTAGAAGCAAAAACCGTTTGAATTTGTTCATAAATATGGGTGTCAGTGTCTGAAAACATTTCTAGAAACTTTTAAACCCAACCTAATCTTTGGAGTGCTATCTATTGAAAAAAAAAACTGAATGCGTTCAAAGTTCTAGAATTGAATAAGTACATACCTTTTCTATCCATGACTATAGGGATTTCTGCGATGAGATTATTTTCAAACTCGCTCAACATAAGATAGTTCTCTACTTTGTTACAGGAGGTGATGCAATCTCCAATGTAGTCCATGGAACTGAGATGCAAAAGACGTGAACAGGCAGCCCAATGCTGTCACCAAACCTCCCATGACTGCCGTCAATCTGGTCGATTTACGCCGACAGAAAGCTATGATGACTGGAGAGGCGAATAAACTGACCGCCATTGATAGTGCACCGAGCCAACCTGTAATATTTGGTGAATTAATTTGGGGACGATTGAGGATTTGGTTAAAATCGGAGCGAAAGAGAAGAGGGGAAAAAAAGTCTTATGTAAACTCAATAAATAACAAACCCGGATTCTCTACCACCTAATCCTTAGAACTCTATATGCCGAATTCTCTAATTTACTTACTTACTTGCTTTCTGTGTCCGTTAGATAGGCAAGGCACCTATCTCATGGTGTTGGAAGGATTGGGGTTTAAATCCCTTGGACGCAAAGAATTTTCTAATTAATGAGGATAAAATTTAATGCCTCGGGAGACCAGTACGCCACCGAGGCAGGTTTTAAAGGAAACCAATCTAATCTGTTCAAAACATACGTTCTTACCTAAATCTGTGTATGTCGCCGTTGGAAACCGTTTCCCGGTGAAGGACAACAGAATCCCGGCCGCCATATGCAAGCCATGGGTGAGAATCTGCACAACCACAGCAATGGCCACGACCAACCATCCCCATCCTCCTTCGGGATAATAATGCTGCCTTAGTGTGGGAGGTGCCTGCTTCCTCGAATGACATATAACTTCGCTACAACTCTGCACATCACTGCACGTTGCCAATCCTGAGTCTGGGTCATCCATGACAACGGAATTATACGAGACGTGTTCAGAATAAATCCTCGCTTCTAAATATAGCAATCATTATACCGCGGTCACTTAGGTACGCTCGTCCTGAAAACTTTTACTTCGCAACCTGCAATTAATAACGAAATTAGTGGAAAGCAATCAAAATCATGTGGTGTATTTTGCAGTTATAGGTATGAGATGATGTAAAGAATTTTAGTCGAGGGACTGTGATAATGATAACATTCTACCTTCCTTGGGCTGCTCACTTACAATACCTACCTATCCCAATGGACCTCAATTTCTAGTAGAGTCAAAGGTGGTTTTATATGTGTTTGGATTTCAAACGAAAATAGGGTAGTGGAAAGCAATCAAAATCATGTGGTGTATTTTGCAGTTATAGGTATGAGATGATGTAAAGAATTTTAGTCGAGGGACTGTGATAACATTCTACCTTCCTTGGGCTGCTCACTTACAATACCTATCCCAATGGACCTCAATTTCTAGTAGAGTCAAAGGTGGTTTTATCTGTGTTTGGATTTCAAACGAAAATAGGACTCATGCTGATGTGGTTTTTCTTTTGCAGCACAAAAACATTGGATTTACTACTTTTCTATTCCAAACCTTATAGAAATTTCTGATACCAAAGATAAGAGGGAAGAGTTGATAGGTTCAAAATACAGGCATGCTATCTCACAGATTATTGTGTGTTCACATGAAGTAGTATATTTGTTCTATTATAATTCTATCCAGTGCCTACCCATGTATAAGCAAAAAATAAAGAAACAAATTAATCAGAAAATTGTTGAAAGCCCACCCACAAGAAGAATTTGGTCCAGGGTCCTCTAAAAATAAATACAAGATGTTTGAATTTATCTAAGAGCCTAAAGACAAGCAAATATCCATAATCAGGTAACTATGGAATATGATGATGGTTTAAAACTTACTGCTGAGCTTTTTATGGATTCCTTTGAAGAATGTTGCTCAAGTTGGGATTTGGGAACTTATTGATTGATAAATTGATAGCTTGGTTTAATTACCTGTGGGTACTGACTGAAAACGAGCACTATGAGTATCTACTTTATACCTATTTATTGCAAACTATTAATCAAACTTTCTAACTGTCGACAGCAAATGCAAGAAAAAAGAATAAAATAGAATTGTACTTTTCTTGCCAGTCAAATTTCAGCGATTTCAGATTCACAAATCACGATTATCAATTTTTTTTTTATCACCAATCAAATCCAAATTTTAGTTCTGATAAAATCAACAAGAAGCGCTGCAGTCAAAAATTGATAACGCACAGAGAAATCAGAAAAATACCTCTGTGTCGAATACCGCGAATTTTCAAAAGTTTGAAATGTGAAATCTAAACGAACTAAAAAGAAATGTGTGTAAATTTTATGGAATTTCAAGAAATAGACAATTTAACACTATTCAACTCACTTTCAAGTAATACTAAAGATATCCCGGTGTAATTTAAGTGAAGAGACAACCAGCAGAATCACTGAGAATACCCCTGTGATGAAAACTCCCAAGTAGCCAGAATGGTACAGTTATCAGTTTGTAAACTTTGTAAGGTAAGTTCCAAGCTCCCAATGTTATGGCCATACACTAGTGGGGTACCCCCAGGTCTACAGTCTCATGTTGAAATAGGCATAAGTTCTTTTGGAATATGTAGAAATCCAGATGCTGAAAAATGTCCACAAAGTGACATGAAACTTAAGTCCCGAGAGTTCAATTGCTCAATAAGTTTATTACATGCCATTAAGGGTTTAAATAAATTGAGTCAAAGAAAAATGAATCATACACTAGTGGGGTACCCCCAGGTCTACAGTCTCATGTTGAAATAGGCATAAGTTCTTTTGGAATCTGTAGAAATCCAGATGCTGACAAATGTCCACAAAGTGACATGAAACTTAAGTCCCGAGAGTTCAATTGCTCAATAAGTTTATTACATGCCAGTAAGGGTTTAAATAAATTGAGTCAAAGAAATATGAATAATTGTAAAACAATGTTCAATTATTAGCAGTTTGTATTACTTCCAGGTATTAATAGATATGTAGTTTGTATTAATTCTGTTGTATTACTTCCAGGCACTATCGGAGAAAAGTATCTTCACTAAAAGCAGATTCCTTGATTCATTATCACTGTATGTTAAAGGAGGCTCGGGGGGAAACGGTCAGCCCAAATATGGAGGCCTTGGGGGCAGAGGTGGCAATGTTGTGTGTAAAGTCAAAGCAGGTGAGACATCTCATTGGACCAAAATACAAGAAGTAGTAAGTCTCTCCTCTCTACAAGCCATCATACACTAGTGGGGTACCCCCAGGTCTACAGTCTCATGTTGAAATAGGCATAAGTTCTTTTGGAATCTGTAGAAATCCAGATGCTGAAAAATGTCCACAAAGTGACATGAAACTTAAGTCCCGAGAGTTCAATTGCTCAATAAGTTTATTACATGCCATTAAGGGTTTAAATAAATTGAGTCAAAGAAATATGAATAATAAAATTGTAAAACCATATTCAATTATTAGCAGTTTGTATTACTTCCAGGTATTAATTTGTAGTTTGTATTAATTCTGTTGTATTACTTCCAGACACTATCGGAGAAAAGTATTTTCACTAAAAGCAGATTCCTTGATTCATTATCACTGTATGTTAAAGGAGGCTCGGGGGGAAACGGTCAGCCCAAATATGGAGGCCTTGGGGGCAGAGGTGGCAATGTTGTGTGTAAAGTCAAAGCAGGTAAGACATCTCATTGGACCAAAATACAAGAAGTAGTAAGTCTCTCCTCTCTACAAGCCACGTTATAAGATAGGTACCTATTTACTTACATGATCACACTTGCATCACTTACATAGATCAGTTTTAGAAAATGTAAGAAGACACAGATACAAATTGATAAGAAAAGTGCTTTTGTAATCATATTTTTTCTTTTGTCTTGTAATTATATTTTTTCTTTTGTCATTTCAGGAGCTTCTCTAGAATCAGTCAAAAAACAATTCAAGGGAGTTAGAATAACTGCTGCATCAGGAGACAATAGTTTAGTACATCGTCTTGCTGGTAGAAATGGGGAAGACAAGATATTAGAACTACCTGTGGGCATCACAGCATATGCTGATGGAGGTACAAAACTAGGTATGTAATTTTGGAGCAAGAACTTTCTTCTCAGTATTGGGTAGGTATTTTTAAATGGGATATGAGTATTTATGAAATTCCCAGGTACTTTCCACATTGGGCTAAAAAGCCCTGTTATTTGGTGTATTAAGTCTGGTACTATTAAGCTTGACTTCCCTGTAGAATAGAATATACCTTGTTTATCCTGCTCGAAAGAGACTAAAAAGTCCCTTTACCCCAGCAGTCTAAACAAGGTCTCGTGGAGTGTTAAACCTGTAAGTAGTGTTTATAAGTGAAACCAACCCATTCGTTTTTGAGTTACTCCTACTAAACTACTGTCACTGGTTATTGGAGCTTTTTCTAAATTAATAGGTACCTATGTAATTTATAATTTTCTAATGTTAAGCATAAATGCATAAATGCTTGTTTCCACTTCTCATGTGATAGTTACACTAATGGCTGGGGGACAATTAGGGTTTGTTCACTCATTTTCCAGTCACAACTGTGTTAAGCATTTATGCTTAACACAATTAAAATTCTTAATTTTCTAATGTCCAAGTAAACTCTTTCAGGTGAACTGAATACTGAAGAGGATAGCATCATCATTGCCCATGGAGGAGCAGGAGGAAATGCCCAAAATGGTTGGCTGGGTAGAAAAGGTGAAGAATTAGCTGTTCGTCTTGAACTCAAGTTGATAGCAGACATTGGATTGGTAGGATTTCCCAATGCTGGCAAATCAACGTTCCTAAAAGCTATCTCCAGAGCTCGGCCAAAAATAGCTTCCTATCCCTGTAAGTACCTATTGTGTGGAACACTGTTCAGTTGTATAGAGCTATAATTTCCAATAGGTTTGAGCATTTATCACTGATAGACCACTAGAACTTGAGTTAAGATATCAGTATTTAGTTGTAAATGAAAAAAAATTCTAATAATGGTTACTATTTAGCTAAAACCATAGGCAAAAACCTGCATGTAGTTTGATATTAGATATACAACTTGCTTCAAAAGTAGACATATCAATTCCAACATCAAACTAATAAATAATTAATCTATTTTGTTCACTCATTTTCCAGTCACAACTATCAAACCAAATGTGGGTGTCATAACGTTTGATGACTTTAGGAAAATGTCTGTAGCTGATCTACCTGGTTTGATTGAAGGAGCACATAGGAATCTTGGAATGGGTCATCAATTCCTCAGACATGTAGAGAGAACCAAGCTTATTGCAATGATTGTGGATGTGAATGGATTCCAACTAGGACTGAAACACCCCAAGCGATCTTGTGTCGAAACTGTTCTCCTCTTAAACAAGGTACTTTATGGAGAAAACATCTGAAATGAGGAGTGAATGGGGAAGTCTAGATGTCTATCTAATCAGGAAAATAGCTCATTTGTCTCAACGAAATAGAACTGACAAGTCCATTTACACTTGAAATTTAAAGTATCCTCCAGATAACATGTATGTTTTGCCTAACCACTGATAAGTTGAAGATCCATTATTTGCTATTTTATTTATACCCTTTCACTACCAGTGTCACTGAAAATATTAAAGTACCTACTACCGTCTGATGTACTTGTACAATTTGTCTAATATTGGTTTCAATTTCAGGAATTGGAGCTGTATAAAATGAACTTGTTAGAGAAGCCGATTATTCTGCTTGTAAATAAAATGGACGTAGAAGGAGCTCAAGAAATTTACGACGGCATACGTGACACATTGCATAATTTAAAAGGTAAGGGGCAACATGATTATAGGAACAACAGCAGGAGGTGTTGGGCTATTCCTTTTACCGTGGGTGTTGGGCTATCCCTTCTATTGTTGGGTATGTTTTCTTTTTGTATTCTGTTGAACAATATCTAATATTAGAAATATGCCTGGATTACTCGACCTTGTTTGGACTGTGGGAGTAAAGGGACTTTTCAGTCTCATTCTAGCAGGATAAACAAGGTCTATTCTATTCTAAACCGGAATTTCATTTTTTTTATTTTATTATTATTATTTAGTTTTTATTTATATATTTATTATTATTATTTTATTTTTATTTTTCAGATCACATACACAAATATCCTGAAGAGTTTCAACCGGAGAAGGTCATCAAATTCCAATCCATTCTTCCCATCTCAGCCAAAACCAATTCCACTGACGTGAATGATGCCAAGCTGAAAATTCGAAGCATTCTCGATCTCTTGGCAGAAGAAGAGCAAGAGATGGTCGACAGGGAGCTGGAGTTGGTGAAGAAATTGAAATCGTCTCTCAGAGAACATCAAGGGGAAATGATTATTTAGAGTGAGAGTTATGAGAGTTTCCACTTCTCATCTGATAGTTACACTAATGGCTGGGGGACAGTTAGGGTTTAAACTCGGAAAGTTTACTTCTTGGATTAATCAATTTGATTGGTTGATTTCAAACAAGCTGGGCCCGTCCCTCCGGGTTTTTTTTTAGCCAGTTTATTCGATCGTGATTAGAGAAAATCAGTACCTATGTACCTACCTAATTTGTTTAATATTCAGTTTATTATTATTCCAATAAAAACAAACTAAAACAAAATAGGAATAAGGTACCTACTCTGGTTCAACTTTTGCTTCTGACCCCCTTTTTAACGACAAAAAAAAGTTTGGACATTCTAAACTATGCAAATGGGTTTTTGGTCATGCTTTATAAGATTGTATAGGGGTCACGCAATTTTTGTAAACTTGCGTGTTCATATAAGTGTTGATAAGAAAAACACCTTTTCCCAAAAAATTACAATTCCGACACGAGATTTTTATTTCTTAATTTTTTTGGTACAGGTTAGGCAACTAGATTTTTTTTTTCCTAAAATAAAGAGTAGAATTAATCATCCCTAAAGAAGATCTACCTAAAAGTACATATAAAGGAATTTCAAAAACACATGCAGCAGAAACAAAAAGGCAAGATAGAGGAAAAATACTGTACCTAATTCTCTAATGTTTCACATAGAAAGATATCTCGACGCATAAGAAGTAATAGGTGTGAAATAATCAGCTTTACCAGTTAGTTTCAAGTCAAACTACCAGTACAAAACAACTATTTTTACAACCTATATTAGGCTATAGGGTAAATGTTGAGGCAGAGAGCATTAAACAAAAAATAATATTGAAGTTGTGAAGAATTTCTCAATGTACAATAATGATTATTATAGATGACAATCTGAGCTCTAAAACACCTTGTATTTCGATGCCAGTAATGTGAGATAAAAACTATAGGGTGAAATGAATTTCCTGTCCATTTTGCCCACAAGGGTATTCAATTCTCGTAAATTTTCCAAGAACTGATAATTATTGAACATAAAGATTATTTAAATTAGTTCTACATGTTGAGTCAAGTCCAACAGTAAGCAAAAACATGTTGATATTTTGAGCACAACCCAGCACCTCTTGTATTTTTTACCACACTGACCTGTGGTTTAGTAAATTGGGGTCTGAGTTCAAGTCCAGTGGGGTAGAGAATTTTTGATCTTGATGTACCTATTTTTTTACAATCGCGGAGAAGGTAACTACACATACTTTAACACAAAGAAAGATCATTCGCAAAACAAAATACTTTAGCCCGTGGCAATAACGAGGTAGGTTCTGTTTAAAACATTGAATATACTCTGTTACTAATTGCTAAGCAGAGTCTGCGTTTAACCAATGTCAGTGTTGCAATAATAAGTACCTACCATTTGAATGCATACCTATTTTGGTAAAAGTGCTGAATTTTACGTTTTATTACCTACTCACAAGTCGTTTTTATGTGGTATTCGAACTATTATAATCGCGCCAATCTTATTTTTCCCCCAATTGGCAGTACCTACTTACTATTTACCCTATCTATTTTCTACTTGAAATTTCTTTATTAAGTAATCGCGCCAATCTTATTTTTCCCCCAATTGGCAGTACCTACTTACTATTTACCCTATCTATTTTCTACTTGAAATTTCTTTATTAATTGTGGTTAATTACTTCAATCAACTAATAAGACATTAATTTGCGACTTGGCACTTCAATAAAAACACTGATGGAGGTACAAAACTAGGTATGTAATTTTGGAGCAAGAACTTTCTTCTCAGTATTGGGTAGGTATTTTTAAATGGGATATGAGTTTATGAGTATTTATGAAATTCCCAGGTACTTTCCACATTGGGCTGAAAAGCCCTGTTATTTGGTGTATTAAGTCTGGTGTACCTCAGGACACTGTAAAGGAAGGAACCTCCATGGCCGAGTGGCTATCACACTAGGTGACTAGGCTTACACACCGAAGGTCCCCGGTTCGATTTCCGGAAAGGTCGAAGTTTTTTCGGCTCTGCGGTTAGAACGGTGGACTTTGGATCTGAGAAAGAATCAATAAAATTTACTGACGGACTGCTCAAAGTTTGAGTTGTCAAAACGACCCAGCATGGTATAATGAAAAATTCTGCCACCTCTGAGCTTATTTATGTTAATAATTTTAAGTAAGTCAGTATTAGGCATCCTCACACACTTAGAATTACTTTATTTATCGTATGACATTTTATTTTTAACAATGTAAAATAATAAGTCAAAATCAGTGAGAAAGGACATACATCAGGAAGTTAACATAATATGTGGTATAAAACCTGCATCTAGGGTATTGAAAACAAAAAAATCCTAGTCAAATACAATAGGTATAAAATATTCTAATCACGCAGACTTCGTACTCTCCTTTACGCTCCTCCTACATTTTCATCTCTCTTTTATTTAATTTTGCTAATTTGAGCAGTAATTAATCTTCTGTTCATTTCCCTAATTATTTTCTTTCTATCTCTTTAATCCTTATTGTCTGCCTTTCCCTCCAGTTGATAACTGACAGGACAGAAAGATACTATAAGGAGTAATATCCTTAACGAGTCAACTCCAACTTTCTGGTACTATTAAGCTTGACTTCCCTGTAGAATAGAATATACCTTGTTTATCCTGCTCGAAAGAGACTAAAAAGTCCCTTTACCCCAGCAGTCTAAACAAGGTCTCGTGGAGTGTTAAACCTGTAAGTAGTGTTTATAAGTGAAACCAACCCATTCGTTTTTGAGTTACTCCTACTAAACTACTGTCACTGGTTATTGGAGCTTTTTCTAAATTAATAGGTACCTATGTAATTTATAATTTTCTAATGTTAAGCATAAATGCATAAATGCTTGTTTCCACTTCTCATGTGATAGTTACACTAATGGCTGGGGGACAATTAGGGTTTGTTCACTCATTTTCCAGTCACAACTGTGTTAAGCATTTATGCTTAACACAATTAAAATTCTTAATTTTCTAATGTCCAAGTAAACTCTTTCAGGTGAACTGAATACTGAAGAGGATAGCATCATCATTGCCCATGGAGGAGCAGGAGGAAATGCCCAAAATGGTTGGCTGGGTAGAAAAGGTGAAGAATTAGCTGTTCGTCTTGAACTCAAGTTGATAGCAGACATTGGATTGGTAGGATTTCCCAATGCTGGCAAATCAACGTTCCTAAAAGCTATCTCCAGAGCTCGGCCAAAAATAGCTTCCTATCCATGTAAGTACCTATTGTGTGGAACACTGTTCAGTTGTATAGAGCTATAATTTCCAATAGGTTTGAGCATTTATCACTGATAGACCACTAGAACTTGAGTTAAGATATCAGTATTTAGTTGTAAATGAAAAAAAATTCTAATAATGGTTACTATTTAGCTAAAACCATAGGCAAAAACCTGCATGTAGTTTGATATTAGATATACAACTTGCTTCAAAAGTAGACATATCAATTCCAACATCAAACTAATAAATAATTAATCTATTTTGTTCACTCATTTTCCAGTCACAACTATCAAACCAAATGTGGGTGTCATAACGTTTGATGACTTTAGGAAAATGTCTGTAGCTGATCTACCTGGTTTGATTGAAGGAGCACATAGGAATCTTGGAATGGGTCATCAATTCCTCAGACATGTAGAGAGAACCAAGCTTATTGCAATGATTGTGGATGTGAATGGATTCCAACTAGGACTGAAACACCCCAAGCGATCTTGTGTCGAAACTGTTCTCCTCTTAAACAAGGTACTTTATGGAGAAAACATCTGAAATGAGGAGTGAATGGGGAAGTCTAGATGTCTATCTAATCAGGAAAATAGCTCATTTGTCTCAACGAAATAGAACTGACAAGTCCATTTACACTTGAAATTTAAAGTATCCTCCAGATAACATGTATGTTTTGCCTAACCACTGATAAGTTGAAGATCCATTATTTGCTATTTTATTTATACCCTTTCACTACCAGTGTCACTGAAAATATTAAAGTACCTACTACCGTCTGATGTACTTGTACAATTTGTCTAATATTGGTTTCAATTTCAGGAATTGGAGCTGTATAAAATGAACTTGTTAGAGAAGCCGATTATTCTGCTTGTAAATAAAATGGACGTAGAAGGAGCTCAAGAAATTTACGACGGCATACGTGACACATTGCATAATTTAAAAGGTAAGGGGCAACATGATTATAGGAACAACAGCAGGAGGTGTTGGGCTATTCCTTTTACCGTGGGTGTTGGGCTATCCCTTCTATTGTTGGGTATGTTTTCTTTTTGTATTCTGTTGAACAATATCTAATATTAGAAATATGCCTGGATTACTCGACCTTGTTTGGACTGTGGGAGTAAAGGGACTTTTCAGTCTCATTCTAGCAGGATAAACAAGGTCTATTCTATTCTAAACCGGAATTTCATTTTTTTTATTTTATTATTATTATTTAGTTTTTATTTATATATTTATTATTATTATTTTATTTTTATTTTTCAGATCACATACACAAATATCCTGAAGAGTTTCAACCGGAGAAGGTCATCAAATTCCAATCCATTCTTCCCATCTCAGCCAAAACCAATTCCACTGACGTGAATGATGCCAAGCTGAAAATTCGAAGCATTCTCGATCTCTTGGCAGAAGAAGAGCAAGAGATGGTCGACAGGGAGCTGGAGTTGGTGAAGAAATTGAAATCGTCTCTCAGAGAACATCAAGGGGAAATGATTATTTAGAGTGAGAGTTATGAGAGTTTCCACTTCTCATCTGATAGTTACACTAATGGCTGGGGGACAGTTAGGGTTTAAACTCGGAAAGTTTACTTCTTGGATTAATCAATTTGATTGGTTGATTTCAAACAAGCTGGGCCCGTCCCTCCGGGTATTTTTTAGCCCGTAGTTTATTCGATCGTGATTAGAGAAAATCAGTACCTATGTACCTACCTAATTTGTTTAATATTCAGTTTATTATTATTCCTGATTTGATTTTTTGATTTTACATTCATGTAATGATTTAAAATCAAGACTAGAGCCCGTTCTCCCTTTATTCCTTTAAGTCACCCATCCATTTATTGGCCTTGCTCGGCGTAGCTTAACATAGGTGACACTAAAACCGGTCTTAAATGATCGACTGAAGTTTTATCTAAAACTTTCTCGCTTTGAGTTCATAGGGGTCGTCGCGACAAATTTCAAGATCAGAGCTCATTTGTGCGAGAAAATGTGAAAAAAAAAATCCCCCAAAAAAGTTTTATTTTGGTTTTTTGGCTTTTTGGTTTTCTGTACAAAATTTGCACCACCACTTGCGTGTTTCTCGTAAAAAGACCTTTAATTTGATATATAGGTCGACCAGGTTTGGAAAAGTCCTTCTATGGGGACAGACACGGAAGCGAATACAAGAGTCCGTCCACTATATCTTT
>NW_007378411.1:53370-73008 GCF_000475195.1 Diaphorina citri | reverse complement strand
TTGGTAGTTACTTTTGAGAAAAAAAAAAAAAAAAAATCTGCTATACATGACCCGTAACGTACGAACCCCATGGTTTGTAAAAGGTAAAACGTTACTAAATTTGAGTATTTTCTTCTGCTCTTTAGGCTGTTTGTAGAAATGTTGATATAGGTACATGATAAATAAATGAAGATGTCTACTTTTCTTAAAGAAATGCTTTTCTACTCTTTATCCTCTAATATTTTCAGTCCCATGTCAATATTATCCTGAGGTTTATAAAAAAAAAAATCTTCTGCTGCAGTGAAATGTTGCCTTTGCTTTGAGCTCTGAGAATGTTGTGAAACAGACTTTCTACCGTAACCGCACCTTACATTTCATCGAAAAGTCAAAAGTCGTACAAGTACGGCAAAAACCGTACGCGTACCATCCCTGACCCAGGTTGAGAACCACTGCAGGGTGAAAATAGTGGCTAGCTTCCCACATGTACAATCTACACTCGTAAAGTTAGCAAATTTTGAAAGTGTAAACAAAAAAGTGGTCAAATTTTCAAAAATTAAAAAGAAAAAAAAATTCTTTTTACATTACTGATTAATTTTTTTAAATTTCCTGAGAAATAGTAATTTAGCTTCACCGCTAAGAGCAAATTGTACTTCAACATTCCTACAGACAACTACAACCATGGCTATGCCACCACCTGAATTTTTGAGAGATATCTTTCAAAGGTAAGGGAGGTACCTATTACCGAGAGTTTTTGAATCATCCTTATGATGGTGTTTCTCAGTACTGAAATGAAGATAGACTAGATTAAGGTTTAATTACATAAGTCTAGCAAACTATACCAACCTACTATGTATGATAGTTGTTCAGGCTGTGAAGACTGAAAATCTCTTGGTTCTACAATAGTCAAATACCTAAAGCAAAATATACCTTCTCAAAGCATAAATCAGGGGGAAAAAAACTTTTAAAATGAAATATTTATGATTTTTCAGAGTTGATAGAGACAAAAGTGGTTTAATCTCAACAAATGAGCTACAAATGGCACTATCAAATGGGACCTGGAAACCTTTTAATGCAGAAACTGTACGACTCATGATCGGTAAGTTAATCACAATCAGTATAAGGATTATCCCAGAAATATACATACCTAACCAATTGTATGAACCAAGATAAGACAATAATTATTTGAAACAAGAGAAAGAAAAATCCAAGATGCTGTTTCTTAAGGCAAATATCATTGAGATGTAAGTTATAGTGAATTTTAATAAATTGTTCTGTTCATGTTATATGTATTGTTAAATATTCTTGTCCAATAAAATTAGAATTGCCCTTAGAGAGGTTTTAAGATAAGACAATAATTATTTGAAACAAGAGAAAGAAAAATCCAAGATGCTGTTTCTTAAGGCAAATATCATTGAGATGTAAGTTATAGCGAATTTTAATAAATTGTTCTGTTCATGTTATATGTATTGTTAAATATTCTTGTCTAATAAAATTAGAATTGCCCTTAGAGAGGTTTTAAAAAAATTGTCATTTCTATGTTTCAGGCATGTTTGATAAGAACAACACTGGACAGATCTCATTTGAAGATTTTGGTGCCCTATGGAAATATGTTACAGATTGGCAAAGTTGTTTCAAATCATTTGATAAAGATAACTCAGGAAACATTGATAAGCTTGAGTTGAAAACTGCACTGGGAACATTTGGCTACCGGTTAGGTGACAATACTGTTGATATTCTCATGAAGAAGTTTGATCATCATGGAAAGGGCACAATATTGTTTGATGATTTCATTCATTGTTGTGTGATGTTAAATTTACTGACAACATCATTTAGTCAACATGATGAAGATAAAGATGGTGTAGTCACACTCCATTATGAGCAATTTCTAAGCATGGTATTTTCTCTAAAAATGTAACATTTCCTAACCTTCATAATTACTGTAAATACCAAAAAGGAATGGTGATGATGGTGCTAAAAGTGATTCCATATTGGTTTGGCTTTTATGTAGATGCCAGATTTACAATAAAGTGCAATTTCTAAGCATGGTATTTTCTCTAAAAATGTAACATTTCCTAACCTTCATAATTACTGTAAATACCAAAAAGGAATGGTGATGATACTGATGATGGTGCTAAAAGTGATTCCATATTGGTTTGGCTTTTATGTAGATGCCAGATCCACAATAAAGCATATTCCTCTCACTATTCCATAAAATATGTACAATCGTTAGATTTGTAAAGTTTATACTTCATAAACATTCTAGGTAAATTTCGTGATCATGATGTACTTAAAAACCAACAAATTTATTATGTAAATCCAACAATTGTGCTATATCTAATGCACTCCTTGGTTTATGCTAAACTCTTCCAAAACACCTATAGACAATCATTTCACAAAACATCTCTATGGCCATTGTAACCCTTGACCAATGAAAAGACATTGAAAGAGGGGAAAGGGTACCTTCTACTAGCAAAGTTCCTGTTTCAATGCCAAAGATAATAAATTTTTGTCTAGTTGGAATTCAGATAGATCTTTAAAAATCTATTTAATGAAATTATATAATTTACATTTTAAATGAGATAGTGTTTAAGTATATAGCCTAAGCTTTTAATTTTATAAAACATCTCTATGGCCATTGTAACCCTTGACCAATGAAAAGACATTGAAAGAGGGGAAAGGGTACCTTCTACTAGCAAAGGTCCTGTTTCAATGCCAAAGATAATGAATTTTTGTCTAGTTGGAATTCAGATAGATCTTTAAAAACCTATTTAATGAAATTATATAATTTACATTTTACATAGTGTTTAAGTATATAGCCTAAGCTTTTTGTTATACTTTTTCTTTACCTGCAAACAAAGAAATGAAATTCAAATAAATATGTATACTATTGTTAATATATTTTTGCAATGCCTTACAAGCTTTTTGAATTTTTCTTTGGAACCTACGACTACGTTACGTAATATTAGTAGGGGTAGGTATTCTATAATTGAACTTTGATTATTTTTCAGATAGGTATATGAATTAATATTAAGACAATGACTACAATGATGATGACCAAAAGAATCACCAAAACTCTGGATCCCACAACAACAACAACCATCACGACTCTGGATCCAATGACAACAAAAACAACCATATGTCCAACAAAAACTGGAAACAAGGTCGCGATTCTTACAGCTCCAGCTCTAGCTCTTCTGACTCCAGCAGCTCTTCATCCAGCTCCTCAGAAAGTGGTGATTTTCCACTGTCGAAAGTTTTCCTATTTTAAACTAAAGTAAATTTGATTAGGATTTCTTCCCTTAAACCTACCAATCTGTTATTATTTAAATAAGGAGAAGGAAAAAATGGGTCTTGAAAGAATACCTACCTACTACCTACAACTTCGGTCAACAGAAAGAAAAGACCAAGTTTAAATGAACTATGAACAATGATACGGCCTCCCAGCTATGTCAGGTTACCACATGGATGATACGGTCCACTTATACACGATAAGAAAATGCTGACATCCAAGATTTGTTTCAATGAAAGTACAATGGACGGATTGTGACGTCAAGGCCATGTGTTTATATGGAATTTCCAGGGCTAATTACTACCTTTTTTCTTTGCGTGTGAGGAACATCCTATTTCATCTGCTTGGAAATTGGTTAATCCTTGAAAAAATAAACTGAAAGACGAGATCTTCCAATTAACATTCAGTAGCTTACGGTTGTTAGTGCCGTAGCGGATCCAAACATTGATGGTTCGAGTCCCAATCCCAAGTCTATGAAGTTATAATTTATTGAGGAACGACATTTAAAATACCTTTTAAAAATAAAATAAGTCAGTGCTCCTCAGAAAGTGGTGATTTTCCACTGTCGAAAGTTTTCCTATTTTAAACTAAAGTAAATTTGATTAGGATTTCTTCCCTTAAACCCTACCAATCTGTTATTAGTTAAATAAGGAGAAGGAAAAAATGGGTCTTGAAAGAATACCTACTAAGTTTAAATGAACTATGAACAATGATACGGCCTCCCAGCTATGTCAGGTTACTACATGGATGATACGGTCCACTTATACACGATAAGAAAATGCTGACATCCAAGATTTGTTTCAATGAAAGTACAATGGACGGATTGTGACGTCAAGGCCATGTGTTTATATGGAAATTCCAGGGCTGATGGTTACTACCTTTTTTCTTTGCGTGTGAGGGACGCCAAACAACTGGAAGCCGCCACTCACGAACTCTACTACCAACAAAACAAGGCCTCTTCATCCAGCCAATCCGATGCCACCAAATTGACCGCATGGTAAGTAATCAGCTAAACATTCACGCCCATCCTTTTAGCAAAAAAGCTTCACTATATTATTATTTATTTATTTTTCCCGAGGGAAAAAACTGAAACTCTAGAATTGAAAGTGTTACCGCTTGGAAATTGGTTAATCCTTGAAAAAATAAACTGAAAGACGAGATCTTCCAATTAACATTCAGTAGCTTACGGTTGTTAGTGCCGTGGCGGATCCAAACATTGATTGTTTTTATAATATAAGATTGACGAACGACATTTAAAATACCTTTTAAAAATAAAATAAGTCAGGATTTGTAAGTCTATTCAGAAGAAATGGTCATTTACGTAGGTATATTAATTTTTCCATCAATACTTTAGAGTTCAGACCCATACCTTAGGGAAGACAGCGTTTGATAAACCTATTGAAAATCAACCAGAGAACCGAACCTGTTTTTTTCACGAGGAAAAATCGGAACGGTTATACGACCTATGACAGCCTCGCGTATTCGCTTTCCTTTGTACAAGATTACCCAACACACTTTTGACGGATTGTTACTGAGTATGATGGAAGGTGAATGAAGATAAGAAAAATATCTCAGAGTCGGCGAATTTTCTTTCTTTATTTTATCTCCCGGTTGCTGATGAGGCCTCGTTTTCCTGTACTAGAACGTGAAAAGTTGACCCAGTTAATACCTTGGTAAAAAAAAGGGGGGACTGAAAATAAAAGCTTTTCTATACAAAGAAAATGAAAATATGTAAGGTAACTTGTTTTCAGCACAATGAATTTAGCCCTTACCTACCTGTTCTAGAAAAAGAATAAGAAGAAGAAATCAAATTCTTTCCTGGAAACAGGAAAAGGAATTTCATGTTTTCAGCCCTTGAAGAAGAAGAAGAAGAAGAAGAAGAAGAAGAAGAAGAAGAAGAAGAAGAAGAAGAAATCACATTCTTTCCTGGAAACAGGAAAAGGAATTTCATGTTTTCAGCCCAATGAATATTCAGCCCTTGAATTAAAGTCTTCTTTCCTGAAAACAGGATGAGGAATTTCATCTATTCAGCCCTTGAATTAAAGTCTTCTTTCCTGAAAACAGGAAAAGGAATTTCATGTTTTCAGTACAATGAATATTTAGCTCTCGAATTAAAGTAAGGGCTAAGGGGAACCGATTAAGAAGGAGAATACATTAATTTCGCAATAAAATTTCTCTTCCTAAAATGTACCTAGTTACAAGTCCCGACTCACGTCCCGTCCCGTACCACCTTCTTCTTCGCCTTTTCCCGTGTTCAGACGGGATCGGCGTTTTTCGTCGGCCTCTCAATCAGCCCTAGGGTGATTGCTTTGGGCTGACATTTGGTTTTGTTACCCATTCTAATATGTATGTTAAACAGTCTTCTTCTTCTTCTTCGCCTTTTCCCGTGTTCAGACGGGATCGGCGTTTTTCGTCAGCCTCTCAATCAGCCCGAGAGTGATTGCTTTGGGCTGACATTTGGTTTTGTTATCCGTTCTAATATGTATGTTCTCACGAATTAATTGTATAAAGTACCTATACCAAAAGTAGGAACTCAAGTAGGCTAGTGAGGTTGAGCTTTTTTTTATCTTCTTCTTCTTCTTCAAATCGCGGTTAAAGCAGCAGTATATTTGGCGGAATTTAATTCATAAATCATCCTCCATTTCCTCACGAGATTGAATTCACCTCGAAATAGCTAACAGCACATTTTATACCATACGGTTTGGTATCAACGTGTGCTGGCATAATCTAAAGCAGAATCAGCTAGGTTTCAGCCTTAAATAAATTTGAACATACTTATTTATCACAGTATCACACGAAAGGACTTGGCTGAAAAACTACACTTATCATCTTCAGAAGAACATCTCAATAGCTGTGAGTATGTATAGGAAGCATTTCACACGTGGAGATAACGAAGAAAAGTGCTGAACAGAAAGTTTCAATTTCATATAAAAGGCCTGGCAGCCCATAACTCGATCATTCAGTTTTGTTGGGATCATATTGCAACAATGTGGTCTCCAGTGGTACTCGGTTGTTTGTTAGGTAAGCTTTCCATTACCCTATCAAAGTGCTTTTTTTAAACTTATACCTACTTTGAATATTTTCTCTCAAATTTTTGACTTCAGTGTTTATTAAAAGCTCTGCTAATACTTGCAAAATACCATTTTTATTTTAGAGCTACGAGTGCTAACTATTGATTTTTTCCATCTCTTTTGAATTTTTTAACGAAGTTTTTCCAATTCGCAAAAGCCACTAATAATAATAATCATAACTATAGCATAACTTAATTGATTTCCAATTTTGGAAAAAAGTTCCACTCTAAATTTGTAGGTACCCACCTAGTTACTTGAGTTTTTTTCCCACAAAGAAAATTAATTAAAATAACAGTAATTTGCTAGATTAATCTAACTCAATACAGTTTACCTACTAGGATTCCACTAATATTTTATTTCCATTATTTTTACAGTAGCAACCAGTGTTCTTGCTAACAGCAACAACAACAACAACAACAACAACAACAATGACAACGGAAACAACAACTACAACAACAACGCCCGTGGTGAGTTAAGATCTAAGTATATATTTTTGAATTATTCTAAGTGAGGAAAATCCTACAAAATTAGACCAATTTTGATTGCTAGTGCCTAGGTTAAGAGGTACTAAAAATTCCATCTGCCATTATTACAAAGGTTCTCATTATGTGAGACAACTAGTACGCTCACTAACTCTACCTCTTTACTCAGTTTACCTACTAGGATTCCACTAATATTTTATTTCCATTATTTTTACAGTAGCAACCAGTGTTCTTGCTAACAGACAGAGACAATGACTACAATGATGATGACCAAAAGAATCACCAAAACTCTGGATCCCACAACAACAACAACCATCACAACTCTGGATCCAATGACAACAAAAACAACCCTATGTCCAACAAAAACTGGAAACAAGGTCGCGATTCTTCCAGCTCCAACTCTAGCTCATCTGACTCTCCCCAGCTGAAAAATCACAAAACACCAAGGACATCAGCGTCAGAAAAACTAGAGAGGTAAGTGAAAGCCATCATCAGCATAAGTGTTAAATCAAGAGCGATATAAGTGAGGACTATTCGAATTAGGGTGTAAATTCGGGACATAAACCACCACAATTGTGAGGCATGAAATTAATTACAATGTTTCTTCAATTTTACTTCCAGTGGACCCAAACTTACGGAGAATCCAGCACTGGAGTTGCCATGAAAGTTCACTACAACGGTGAAGACAAAGCTGCTGACCTCTCATCCTTCTTGAGATCCATGCAAGGTCATGACCTTAACTCCTATGCCTACGCCTTGTTGAACAACTTCAACGTTGAAATCAACAGACACAGATTCATTGTTTCCTACGATGCCCAAAAATCATCTGCCAAGGCTATTAGATTCTACGCTAGCTACAGAAACAACGAAGAAAGCCGACTGAGAAACGCTGACAAAAACAACAATGACAATGCTAACAACAGTCCTCTTGAAGCTAGAGCTTCATCCGCTATTCCATCCACCCCATCCAAAAATGGAGCTGAAAAACGCCAAGAAGAACTCTTACACAAAGCTACTTCTGGAATCAAAGGTAGGTATTACGATCACATCTCTACCACTACTTTTAATGATATAAAAAGTACCATTGATTCCTTTGATTAATACATTATGAACATCAAAATGGGTTCTTCTAAAAGTTACTGTCTCGATTTAAGCTCTTGATTTTTCTTTGTATTTCCAGATGCTGCCGCTACTGTAGTTGAAATCCTGACCGAATTCGAAGGAAACAACAACGCTCAATATGTTTTGACTGCTGCCATTGCCAAGAGCCCAGTTGACAAGAATTCCAAGTTCCTGTTCTTCTACCATGCTTCTCCGGCTCAATCATCCAAATTTGAAGTAAGTATAAAACAAATCTATCGTACAACATTGATTCAACATTTCACAGTAGGTAGAGGAAAAATTTGAATGTTACAAAAGGCCTAATCAAAAGCTCTCTTAAATATCAATTTTCCCTTTCACTTTCAGATGGCTGTTGCCGCCACTGCTCAAGTTCCCCAACTTTCCGAAATGAACTTCATGAGATCTGAAAAGGAAGACCCTGCCATGCAAATCGCCGCTGAAGCCATGTGGGGAGAGAATGCTCAATCTGGAGCTAAAATCAGCATCAAGGCTAAACTCGAACAATCCGAACAACGCAAACAATACATTGCCAACCACCCACAAGCTGAACAATGCAGAAAACAAATGGAACAAAGAGACTATGCTCTCAATGCTTGCCGCAACGTCACTGCTAGATCCAATGCTCTTGATGAATACTCTCTCACCATCAAATACGAAAAGATCCCACAAAAGCTGATGAACGCAACCTACCAACTCTACAGAATCGCCCGTTACGCTGGATTTGCTTACAATTCTGAAAATGTTGTTGCTGTTTCCAACCAAGCCGACCAATTGAAAGTCAGAGTGAACATTGCTGAAGACCACAAATCCGTCAATGTTTCCATTGAAGCCCCACACGCCAACTCTCAATTCAACAACCTCCCACTTTCCAACATGGCTAAACACATCCTCATCCAAAACGCTCAATACGATGTAGACCAAAGAGTAGGATACGCTGCATTCAATGGCCAATACAACCGTGAGTATAATTTTACAGAACATACCTAAACAATTGCTCAATTGCACTTGTATGCATTGTCTTGTCATTTTTAAAAAACGCTCAATACGATGTAGACCAAAGAGTAGGATACGCTGCATTCAATGGCCAATACAACCGTGAGTATAATTTTACAGAACATACACAAACAATTGCTCAATTGCACTTGTATGCATTGTCTTGTCATTTTTAGTGTTAAAAGAAAATTTCAGTTAATGGTTGAATGGTATTTTCAAATCGCAAATAAAATACATAGGTTGGGTACTTACCTTACTTAAAGTACCTAATACTTTTGCTAATTTTGTGTTTCAGCTGTGTGTGTTGCTGATGGATCATCCGGTCAAACCTTCGACAACAAGACCTACCCACTGAACCTTGAAAAAGACTCTTGGTACGTGCTCATGACTTCTGCTCCCAAACAAAGAAAAGACAACAGAGTTGACTACAAAACCCAAAGACAAGAAAACGTCACCATCCTGGTCAAACAATCCGGAGAAAACAAAAAGGAACTCAAAATCGTCTTGAACAACGGAGAACATGTTATTGACATGCAACTAACTCTGCTGTCAAATCCGCCATCGAAAGCGCTGCTGAACAACAACACCCCAAACTTCAAGAATTGTAAGTAAAACCATCCATTTGACATCAAAGTAAATTGGAACTTAACATTCATACAATTTATGACATTAGTATGTAGTTTGAAGAAACTCAGGCTCCAGGTAGTAATTGAATAATTGAGTGCCAGCTAAATAAGAGGTTCGTATAACACAAGTGTAATAATAATTCATTTCTTATATTTTAGCGCCCAAAACGCCAAAGCTGCCAAAAAAATGTTGAGCCCCAAGACCTACGGACTGCAATACTCCAAGAACTACCTGTCATCTTACGCCATGAAGGAAGAAAACTTGGGTTACATCAAGAACTTCCAAACCATCGGAAGCGAGGACAGCATCTTACCCAAAGGAATTTCTGCCTCTCTGAGAAGAGTTCTTGGAGGTCTTGAAATGGAAAAGGACAGAGTAAGTATTGTATTAAAATTTTGTACCTACTGCTTTAGTTTGGAAATGTAATGCTGCTGACAATAGTAAATAGGTGATCTAGGCAACGCATGAAAAACCAAATATTGGTGTAAAAATGGATATTAACATAATCGAATAGAGAAAGGGACATGTATTATTCTCTAGATTACTCTAAAACGATCAACAATACTGGTAAAATCGTACAATTTTACTGATGACAATGTATCCCTAATTATTTACAGTTCGCAGTCATGACCGCTAGTGTCAGCGACCTATTGGGATTATTGGAGAACCAATTCAGTACCGAAGAATCTCAATACTGGTAAAATCGTACAATTTTACTGATGACAATGTATCCCTAATTATTTACAGTTCGCAGTCATGACCGCTAGTGTCAGCGACTTATTGGGATTATTGGAGCAGTACCAAGGCCATGCCCCAATGTAACCAAGGATACCGTGCTGAAAACACCGTTGAAAAGAAGGTACGTGATCACTAATTAATTGTACAATGATAACAAATTACTAGGATTCCTTACCATGATAGCCAAACATACACTGAACACAGAATAAGCTATGATTCTACAATCACAAGGACATTGAAGAAGTTACTAATTGTACGTGATCACTAATTAATTGTATAATGATAACAAATTACTAGGATTCCTTACCATGATAGCCAAACATACACTGAACACAGAATAAGGTATGATTCTACAATCCCAAGGACATTGAATAAGTTACTAACTAATTTGTGTTTTCTGTTTGCAGATCGATGCCCACTGTGTTCAAGACGGACAGTTAGCCAGACAATGGAAAGAACAAGCTCGCAGAGGTGAACACATCGCTGCCATGCAAAAGAAAAACCCCAACAAGACCATCACCGTTGAAGTACCAACCAAATGTGTTGCTGCCTAAATAGAACGGCACAACCTTGGAATAACTTCCCATGGGATTATTTATTTTGTAGAATAGTTGAACTTAGTCGTAGATTTAGAATTTAGCACGTAGAGTAGTCCTTATTTAGTTAATTAGTAGTAGATCCCACCAATGTAGCTTTAGTTTCCTAGAGAAATATATATGTAAACATGAAATATCAGCACAGAAAGTAAATATTCTTCTTCTTTTCCTTCTAAATATATCTTTCTAAGCTTGAAAATCATGATACTATTTTACTAATAGTATTTATAAAGGATGTCAAAATTAAATAAATTCATTAATACTGAAAATTATGAACAAATATAATAAACTACTCAGTGAAAATCCAAGACTCCTTTACATCAAGGGGGTTCAAATCCCGACCAAGAATGCAGCAGCAAAGGTGTCGAAAAACTTTGACTCTGCCGGGAATTGAACCAAGGACATTACAAACTGTGGTATTGGAGATACCTTTTTTTTCTTTCTTTTTTTTTTAGATAATTAAGTATCCGTTATAAGTTTGGTAGTCTTAGGAAATACTCGTAATATACTAACACTAATTTTTATTTCTTTGTTTTTACAGTGACAAGCTGTGTTCTTGCTAATAGCAATAACAACAATGATAATAACGGAAACAACAATGCCCGCGGTAAGCCTTTATTTGAAAAGTACTTTACCACTCCTAAACTTACTTTATCCTTGTGAAAGTATCAGCCTTTAATGTTTGGACACCTTATCCTTTGCATAGGTACTTTTCGGTCTTGTGCTGAGTCCATAGGTCCTTCCGCTGGAGGGCATAGATATCTAAATAAAGCGCCAGCGTTAGCCTAAGAATTTATAATCCTCTACTAAGTCGTTTTTCAAGATATAGCTTTCAATATTATAGGACTCTACGTACGCTAATTCAATAATTCAATTACTTTTCATATTAAAATCATGATACTATTTTACTAATAGTATTTATAAAGGATGTCAAAATTAAATAAATTCATTAATACTGAAAATTATGAACAAATATAAACTACTCAGTGAAAATCCAAGACTCCTTTACATCAAGGGGGTTCAAATCCCGACCAAGAATGGAATTGTATCCTACAATATGACAACAGTAAAAGAGCGCCCTACATATAGTGGGTACTATGCTTCTTGCTTCTACGTCTAAATCAACAGTCTAAATTTTAAAACAATAAATCATGCACTATTACAAGCACGGCGAACTATTTTAGACCTTCTTCAACATCATGACCGAACCGTACATTTCCCGAAGTTTGTCTCGCGGACACTTTTATCCACATCCTATAATGAACCTCTCTGCAAAGTTAGAGATCCCTGAGACGAAAGGTAAAGTCAGTAAAAAGCCGAATTCCTTTACCTCTTTTTCCAATGTTAAGCCCTGAATTGCAAAACTTAGGAAGTTGGAACTCAATAATGACCGACCCTACAAATCGGGCCCAGGGCCTTTTTTGATCTACATAATTTATTGACCTGCAAAGTTAGAGATCCCTGAGACGAAAGGTAAAGTCAGTAAAAAGCCGAATTCCTTTACCTCTTTTTCCAATGTTAAGCCCTGAATAGCAAAACTTAGGAAGTTGGAACTCAATAATGACCGACCCTACATTTCAGGAAATCGGGCCCAGGGCCTTTTTTGATCTACATAATTTATTGAACCTCTGGGGGTTTAGTTTGCTTGACTTAGTCTGAAATCTAAAGTCCCGAGGACGGAGAATTTTTTTCAACTTTCTTCAAAATTATGGCCGAAAATAGCGGCCAAACCGTACATTTCTCGATGAACGTCCCGCAGACACTTTTGATCTACATTCTATAATGAACCTCTCTGCAAAATTTGAAACCCCTGACCCGAAAGGTAAAGTCAGTAGAAGACCGAACTCCTTTCACTCGTTTTCCAATGTTAAGCTCTGAATAGCGAAACTTTGGTCCTAAATAACGGCCGACCGTAAATTCTTGGAATCCGGGCCCAGGGCCTTTTTGATCTACATTGAACCTCTGGGCTTAGTTTGGTTGACTTGGGCCGAAATATAAAGTCCTGAGCACTGTACAATTTGGTGTAGTTGAAGTTTTGTCCGTTTTGGAGTTGAGCGGCAACGGCCTTGAGGGCTAAAATGATAAAAATGAAATAATTCTTTTTGGGTTAATAACCACCGCAAAGTTTTTTCTATTATTTTTTGGATTTCGGATGTTATCTATTCAATAAAATTAGCGAGTGTGTCAAGAATTTGATTTGGAATTTATGTACTATATCGATTGAGAATATGATGTTTGTAGGGGCACTCACTTCTTGGGATCTGTTCTACGGTGTGGTTGTCAAAAGCGAAGAGTCTGTTTCCTCCGAAGATGGTTGCGTAGATTTGAGCTTCAACTTGTTCGGCTTGTTCTCTCTTGATGTTCAACATCTGGGCAATCTTTTCGGTAGAGTGTGAGTCGTTGTTGGAGGATTGCTTGGCGTTCTTTTCTTGTCTTCTAGATTCTTCGGTACTGAATTGGTTTTCCAACAATCCCAATAAGTCGCTGACACTAGCAGTCATGACATTGAGCTGTAAAGAAATAATTATTAAATTAATAGAATCATCATTAATCTTGGTCTTTTTCTCAAGACACTATTTGTTTTCCAACAATCCCAATAAGTCGCTGACACTAGCAGTCATGACATTGAGCTGTAAAGAAATAATTATTAAATTAATAGAATCATCAGTAATCTTGGTCTTTTTCTCAAGACACTATGTCGGATTTTGTCCATATTTTAAACCACACGTATTGATACGCCCATTTCCTTTCTTCCCTTATTATTAATGAAATTATTATAGCTAATACTAGATTATCTTAAACTGCTAAAGTAAGTATTTCTACTTACTCTGTCCTTTTCCATTTCAAGTCCTCCAAGGATTCTCTTCATGGACAAGAAAATTCCTTTGGGTAAGATGCTGTCTTCACTTCCGATGGTGTTGACGTTCTTGACGTAACCTGAGTTTTCTTCTTTCATGGCGTAAGATGACAGGTAGTTCTTGGAGTATTGGAGTCCGTAGGTCTTGGGGCTCAACATTTTCTTGGCAGCTTTGGCGTTTTGGGCGCTAAAATATAAGAAATGAATTATTATTACACTTGTGTTATACGAACCTCTTATTTAGCTGGCACTCAATTAGTCAATTACTACCTGGAGCTTGAGTTTCTTCGAACTACATACTAATGTCATAAATTGTATGAATGTTAAGTTCCAATTTACTTGTTTTCTTCTTTCATGGCGTAAGATGACAGGTAGTTCTTGGAGTATTGGAGTCCGTAGGTCTTGGGGCTCAACATTTTCTTGGCAGCTTTGGCGTTTTGGGCGCTAAAATATAAGAAATGAATTATTATTACACTTGTGTTATACGAACCTCTTATTTAGCTGGCACTCAATTAGTCAATTACTACCTGGAGCCTGAGTTTCTTCAAACTACATACTAATGTCAGAAATTGTATGAATGTTAAGTTCCAATTTACTTTGATTTCGAATGGTTGATTATTCAATTACTACCTGGAGCTTGAGTTTCTTCGAACTACATACTAATGTCATAAATTGTATGAATGTTAAGTTCCAATTTACTTTGATTGTTGTTTCCGTTATTATCATTGTTGTTATTGCTATTAGCAAGAACACAGCTTGTCACTGTAAAAACAAAGAAATAAAAATTAGTGTTACTATATTACGAGTATTTCCTAAGACTACCAAATTTATAAGCGATAATTAACTAAAAAAAAGAAAGAAAAAAAAAGGTATCTCCAATACCACAGTTTGTAATGTCCTTGGTTCAATTCCCGGCAGAGTCAAAGTTTTTCGACACCTTTGCTGCTGAGATTTTCAAAAATAGACTTATTAGATTTGAGACTAGCACAAGAGCCATTTAACTCCAATACCACAGTTTGTAATGTCCTTGGTTCAATTCCCGGCAGAGTCAAAGTTTTTCGACACCTTTGCTGCTGAGATTTTCAAAAAGAGACTTATTAGATTTGAGACTAGCACAGGAGGCATTTAGTAATAGTGTGAAACCCTAAAAAATATCAAGTTGGGGCTCTTAGCTTCACCACAAAAAATTCACCATTCAGATTTAGATATTTTCGACACTGAGAATAAAACACGAGAAAAACAATGGATGGATCACTTTTAATAAACACTGAAATCCAAACTTCAAGAGAAAATATTCAAAGTATAAACTAAAACAAAGGTACTGTGAAGCTGTGAGTAGGGTAATGGAAAGCTTACCTAACAAACAACCGAGTACTACTGGAGACCACATTGTTGCAATATGATCCCAACAAAACTGAGTGATCGAGTTATGGGCTGCCAGGCCTTTTATATGAAATTGAAACTTTCTGTCAGCACTTTTCTTCGCGCTTATCTGTTCACACACGCTTATCTGTGCTACAATGTATGATATTGAAAGTCATCAGGGAATTCTTCCCATTTTATGTTTGGTGGAAATTTTTTGAACCTTATTTCCCGTATTACTGATCTCTGAAGATTGCTGAAACCAGACCTTTCTGGAATCATTATGACAGAGATCAATCAGTATTATTCTTGTAGGTAGCATACCAGTTCATGGGCGTAGCCAGCATCGGGTCTAGGGGAGGGGGCAGCCGCGGTTTAAGGGTAGGGGGGCGCCGAGCCGGGGTGGGGGGGGGGGGGGGCGCGCGTTTTAGGGGTGGGTCCCCCCCCCCCCCCCCCCCCCGATTTTTTCAAACAATAATGACCCTAAGCCGCTAGCCGGTTCGAAATCAATAATTCCTCAATCTTTTTTTTTTTTTCTGACCTTGCTTTTTGAATCCCCAATTCGCACCAGAAATAAATTGTGCCGCGGGCGACTTTTTTTTCAAAATTAGGGTTGATTAATCACTTTTTCTCTGATCTAAGAGCTTGAGCTCCCACAAGATGTAGGATAAAATCCGCTCCGAGAGAAAGAGGACAGGACAGGAGAAAGCCAGCCGTTCCGAGAACGAATCTTGTCTGTTTAGGATAAAATCCGCTCCGAGAGAAAGAGGACAGGACAAGAGAAAGCCAGCCTTTCCGAGAACGAATCTTGTCTGTTTGGATAAAATCATTGGAATTGAACTTGTCTCTTGGGGGCACAGAAGTCTTGGTTAGAGAGTCTGGAGTTGTCTCTGTTGTTAGAGGACAAGGAGTAGGTGGCAACGAAGTCTTTGGCTTCTCTGACGATGCAGTTTCTTGGGGTGATGAAGTCGGTGGCTTTTTCTCCAGTGAAAGATCCACAGAGTCCACGAACTCCGTCTCTGAAACGGTCGGTGGCTTGAACTTGAACGCGGCTTCCATCGTAGTTGAGTCTAAGTCCATGGTTGGGCATGTTGACGATGACTTCTCCACTGGGCAGAGCGTAGATCTGAGCAATTCTTTGGTTTTGGTTGTCGGTGACTTCAGTAACGCTGTTCTTGGAGGCTCTTTGGTCTTTCTTGTTGACTTGGATTTTGGCGTTGGCACCATCGTTGTTGGAGGAAGAGGATTGCATGTCAATTTCCTTTTTTTTTTTTTTTTTTTTTTTCTTAAGGCATTCCTTTAACGATTAAAAACAACAAACAGCAGTGGCCTTCTAGAATTAAATATCATTGTGGTCAATTTCTCAAACCATCTTCTTCTTTTTCTTCGTCTTGACCCGTGTACAGACGGGGTCGGCGTTTTTCGTCAGCCTCTCAATCAGCCTTAACTAAGGTGATTGCTTTTGGCTGACATTTGGTTTTGGCTACGAATTTTAAGAGTGGATGCCCTTCGCACTCAACCTTTGCTATTTCTTAAGCAAGGGAAATTCAGGCTGGTATACTCCCTGTTTAAAGTCCCCCAGCCAGACATCAAATTCTCAACCAATGTTGGGTACAAAATGTCCCACACTCCGCGCTTTCTTATTTACCAGGCGAGCCTCTTGACAACTACACCAGCGAGATCAAAAACTCCATCGCACATCAGTGACATAATGGTCAAAGAGCTTGCCTTGTAAACAGGAGATCGGGAGTTCAGATAGAATTCTGATGCATGTCAGACCACACATGATCGACCGTCGTCGATCAACAGCCGTCGACTTTGTTTGGACACAGCCTAAATGTGCCCAAGTTCCTTTGCCCCTGAATTGACTGAAAAATCCCACAAAAGGATGAAAAAGTTCCTTAACAATGTCAGATTCTCTTGAATTCACATCATCCTCTAGCTCTTCTATGTCTTAGAGTGGTCTTCCAACTCTTTCTTTCGAGTCAATCAGATTCCTTAAACGGAGATTAAATCTTAAACGGAGTTTAAACACAGTTTATGACCCCGGACCTAAGATGCGAAAACCACAACCCTGCAATGTTTTTCTCTTGAATTCACATCATCCTCTAGCTCTTCTATGTCTTAGAGTGGTCTTCCAACTCTTTCTTTCGAGTCAATCAGATTCCTTAAATGGAGATTAAATCTTAAACGGAGTTTAAAAACAGTTTATGACCCCGGACCTAAGATGCGAAAACCACAATCCTGCAATGTTGTCCGAAGTAATAGCCCCCTTTAATCTAAGCGAACCCAGTATGTAAATTTGGCGCCATCCAGGTATGAACGGAAAGCTCGTGTAACTATGTGGCTCGTGTCGATCCAATAGTGAACTTTCATTCTAATTTTGACCCGTAGACAGTTAGATAGCTTGGAAGGTAGCGCACCGGCCTTGTAATCGCAAGGTCGCGGGATCGATTTCCGCGCCGGCGTACTTTATCCTGAATGGATAAGTTTCGTTCTCGGAACGGATGGCTTTCTCCTATCCTATCCCATCATCATTTTTGCTCGATTTCGGGACGATAAGACGTCCGATGTTAAAGTACCCTCTATGAAATATCTTCTTCTTTTTTTAATCTAGAAGGGGCAAACTTCTCAATTACTAAGATCATGCTTTTTGTTGTCTTACCTTTTTTTCTTCTTTTCTCTGCGTTAGCAACTCGTCAATTGTCCTCACGAGGCTGAATATACCCCGAGAAGTTCAGCAATTATTCCAGATGGTCACCAGAAGGGGCAAACTTCTCAATTACTAAGATCATGCTTTTTGTTGTCTTACCTTTTTTTCTTCTTTTCTCTGCGTTAGCAACTCGTCAAAATTGTCCTCACGAGGCTGAATATACCCCGAGAAGTTCAGCAATTATTCCAGATAGTCACTTGTTTCCAGTTTTTGTTGGACATATGGTTGTTCTTGTTGTCATTAGATCCAGAGTTGTGATGGTTGTTGTTGTTGTTGTTGTTGTTGTGGGATCCAGAGTTTTGGTGATTCTTTTGGTCATCATCATTGTAGTCATTGCGATGGTCACCGCTTGTCTCAACCAACTCAGAATAAGGGGCCTATCTCCTCTTACCTAAAGACTTTGTGTTCTAGGGTATTTTTTACTAAAAGGGGGCACCATTGGTCCAGTGGTAATGCGCTTGCTTTCCATGCAAAAGGAGCAAGTTAAATATTCCACCAATTAACGAGGCAGGTAGCGCGGAGAGGTAAAGACTCTTCCTGAAATTTATGGTCAACAGATTATAGGTCAAAAGTGTCCGCGGGACGAAGTTCGAGAAATGTACGGTTCGGCCGATATTTTCGGTCATAATTTTGAAGAAGGTCGAAAATATTTCGGACTAAGTCAAGCAAACTAAACTTACAGGTTCAATAAATTATGTATATCAAAAAAGGCCCTGGACTGAGTTTCCAGAAATTTACGGTCGGCAGTTATTTAAGGCCAAAGTTCCTCTATTCGGTCCTTAACATCGGAAAAAGAGTGAAAGGAGTTCGGCCTTCTACTGACTTTACCTTTCGGTTTAGAGGTCTCAAACTTTGCAGAGAGGTTCATTATAGGATGTAGATCAAAAGTGTCCGCGGGAGGAATTTCTAGAAATGTACGCTTCGGCCGCTATTTTCGGTCATAATTTTGAAGAAGGTCGAAAAGAGTTCTCCCGTGCTCAGGACTTTATATTACGGCCCAAGTCAACCAAACTAAGCCCAGAGGTTCAATGTAGATCAAAAATGGCCCTGGGCCCGGATTCCAAGAATTTACGGTCGGCCGTTATTTAGGACCAAAGTTTCGCTATTCAGAAACTGTTGAAGCTCAACTGTTGTAAGTATAAACTAATCAATGGAAATTGCTTGAAACAGATCTTTTTTCTGAACATCTCATGATTATTAGTACAGTAACTTTTGAATTTCAATACATATTTGTCTCTCAAGGTAACTAAGCTTCATGAAATGTGACCCATTTTTACAGGTTCGCCGGTAAGGGACAATCAAAGATCAGTTTCATCACCCCCAACAACCAACAACGTTACATTGCTGGAAACAACAAATACTTCCAAGTCAACATTCCCATCAAGGCTGCCGCTGACTTAGATTTACAAAACAATCAAGTTGCCTTCAAGGTCGAACCTTTGAACAAGAACAAGGAAGAGAAAATCTTCATCGCCACCCAACACCCATACACCACCATCCAAAACATCCTCAACTTGACCCCAGCTGAAAAATCACAAAACACCAAGGACATCAGCGTCAGAAAAACTAGAGAGGTAAGTGAAAGCCATCATCAGCATAAGTGTTAAATCAAGAGCGATATAAGTGAGGACTATTCGAATTAGGGTGTAAATTCGGGACATAAACCACCACAATTGTGAGGCATGAAATTAATTACAATGTTTCTTCAATTTTACTTCCAGTGGACCCAAACTTACGGAGAATCCAGCACTGGAGTTGCCATGAAAGTTCACTACAACGGTGAAGACAAAGCTGCTGACCTCTCATCCT